>NC_079419.1:7834910-7906151 GCF_026213295.1 Gadus chalcogrammus | reverse complement strand
ACTATGTTCTTATATAAATAATCTTCAAAAGGTTATAATAGCTGGACCACAACGGATATTCGAGGCTTGAAGTTGCCTCCGATTTTTTTTTTCTTCTTTTTCCTTTTGTACCCCAAGTTGAGAAAAAAACGAAAAAAAAAAACATAAAGCCAGAGTTTCACTGTTGCCATCGGCGACAAGCATCAGTTGGTGTGCGGAATGGAAAGCATAATTTTGTTCTGAGATGTGGGAAAGAACACGCAGGTGAAAATAGGAAAAGAAAGGTCTGCGTTCTCACAGTTCTCCACCCTTTTCTTAACTGATCCTTTTCTTTCTTTCTTTTGTGGATTTCATCTTGATAGATTGTTAAATTGTAATTTATTAAGCTCCAGGATTTGTTTTAAGGCAGCTGAACCCCTGCCCTAAGTAAAAATAAAAAAATGTTAAGAAAAAAAATATTGCATTTGGAAATTGAGATTTACTTTTTTTTTCGCATGTTTTCAATCAAAATTGTGTTTTGTTGAACCCTGTTGAATAGTAATTTGATCTGTTTTTAAAATGTTCACGGTGTCCCCCACCTTGGCAAAGGCACACGCTATTGACTATGTTCACATGCATGATGACACTTTCACTTAAAGTGGATGGCCTTTATCTATATCTATATCTATATCGAGATATATGGATAGATATAGATATATCTATATCCATCTAATTTTTTTTAAATCGATCTTTAAAAGAGAATGGGTTATACGAGAGAAAAGAGGAGGCCTTCAAAATGAAGGGCTGCGTGATTTGGATACAGTATGGATCTTTGAGCGTTCGTGTGTGTGTTTGTGGGAGGGTAGGGGCAATTTGTCTACACGGTGAGCTGTTTGAAAATGGAGGGGCTCCTGTATCTGACACACACACACACACACACACACACACACACACACACACACACACACACACACACACACACACACACACACACACACACACACACACACACACACACACACACACACACACACACACACACACACACACACACACGGTATGTGCTATCAGAGAATGGTGTTTTTGAGATGACATTGCTCACACTGTTATCAGTATTAGTGTTGCTCATGCCACAATTACCTCCTTCAGCAGTCAACTTAAGTTACCCGTTTCTTTAAAAAAAAAAAATAAGGGGTATGTCTGATGTATCCCTGCGTTTTCATATTTTTTCCTTCATGACAGTTCCATTTTGAACCAGGAGGGGTCGCTTTATATCTGCATCCATTGTATGTGATGCTGAGAAAATGGACTGAAAGATGAAAAATTTGACATTATGTAAAAGATTAGGAGTAACTTGTAAAACAATGTGCTGGGTCCACCAGCACCCTGTGGTGGTGGGTGGTAGGATGTTGGCTATGCTTTGTACAGAGTTTCTATAGGGGTGTAGACTTTGACCTTACTCACTGAGATAAAGGTACGCTTTACCTGGCCATTTGAATGGCGGGTCCGCACCAACCCCCCCCCCCCCCCCCCCCCCCCCCCCGACCACCACACGGTGGTAAAGGCCATAATGGCATCTTAACAAGACAACACTCTATCTCCGACTCCCTCTACGCACATGCAAGGTGACCTCTGAACTGTTGATGCTGGGCGTGGCTTTTGCTGGCCGAACGTTTCCTGCCAGCAGCATTATGACGTTCATTATGACAGAGAGAGAGAGAGGGAGCTAGCACAAACAAGGCTGCGTTCGAGTGTATGCATCGCGTGCGCGACTGGTGACTAGGAAAAGGGCACACTGTTTTTTTTATTTTATACACCCTTACCGACATACAAACTACTAGAAAGATTTCAACAAAATATATATATGAATATATTTATGGCTTTGTTCATTTTCTTTTTCTTTGACTCTCCCTCGATGCTCTTCTGAAAGTGAAACAGCAGTGTCCGTGTATGACCGTTGCATACGTTGTTGCCAAGCCGTGTGATGAGGCGTTTGTTCTTGCATGAATCGAGACACTGTTCTCCTACCTCATGTTGTGATATATTGAAGAAAAAAAAAGTTGTTTTATAAGCAGACGACACTGCATCTCTAACCGTTTATCCTGATTCATATTTACTAGAAAATGACATACCTGTAAATGCTTTTAGCTAATACCTCAGTTGTATCTAGTGTTTTTTTTTTCTTCCTTTTTTTGTTGACATCAATATTTTTGCCCTGCCCTGATTTCACATACTGTAAATATATCCTGTATAGACAATGCACTTGGATCAAATTCAAGTAAAGTTCTGTAGTGTCATAGTGATGTTGTGTTGTCTTTCTTACCTTTTTCACATCAGTGTTTCGCATCACGTACACAAACATTTATTTCACATGATTTCTCTTCCTTAAGCCGGCATGAATTAATTCCTTTAACATTCTCTGTTAATTGGATTAGATATACGTTCATTTAACGTAACTTCAACCCATGGCCTTAGACTCCTGCTTATAAAGTCGATATAAAGGCCTAACCATCAAATATTTGGATAGGATTTTAACACTCAACCAGTTTGTGCTATAAAGTAAGCAATAAATGGATCAACATGCACATTTTCAAGGTATATGAAAAGAAGTTATCTAAAGGATAAGGGCTGGCGGCTGGCATGTGAAGGAAGAAGTCACAACCAGGTGGCCAGGCCGAGTAAACAACAGAAAACAAGAGGTTATTGATGCAATAGCACTTGTTTGTTTTTGATAAAAGTTTTTATTAGAATCCTAATCACATTACACAACTTGTCTGCCGTTGCAGGATTAAATTCTCTCGCTCTGTCTCTGTCTCTCTCTCTCTATATATATGTATATGTCATATAGAACAAATATATATATATATATATAGAGCGAGAGAGAAATATCAAGTTTCCACTCAACAGTCTGATGCAACAACCACATCCGGTCTTCAGCTATGTCTCCCTCTGAATGTCCTTATAAGGCACTTTGACTCGACCAAAATAGTATAAAGCCAAAAGGTACATTCCTGTAGTCCTCAAGGAAAAATACAAAAGCAAGAGTAACATATCATCTAAAAAATGTTATGTGTCCATTAGACCATTAACACTTTTATTAGGTGTGTCAGTTCCCACCCCCCCTTTGCTGCCTTCTATGCAGCTTTGAGGTTTGCCGGTCTGTGCTTCCCCTTTGTGATGCTGCATGGTCGCTATGTTCCATTTGTCCCCGTACCACAACCAAGTCTCCAGTCACAGAAGCTGTCCAGCGGAAATGCGGCCAGGCCTCGTGTTAGCCTGGAGGCTGGACAGCTTGCGCTTAGAACCACTGCTGTCAAAACACTGTTCAGGAAACAGAGCCAGGGTACATTCAGACTCAGGTACCCCGGTATTCCAACCGGCAGCAGCAGCAAAAGAGCCGCCAGCCCCACCAGGAACCAAGTCCACGTGTCAAGAAGTGTCGTCAAGGCCTGCTGAACAACATCCCTCCTGGACAGAGCTCCGCGGTCCCTCTCCGTCAGAGGCTCTCCGGGCGAAGGCAGCCGAGGTTTAAAGTTCCTGACAGTCCTCCTGTGCTCTTTGTGCAAGTATGCCAGCACACAGGCAACCGCCAGGACGATCACCGTGCCGACATGAAGGACCTGGGACGACAGGAAGACCCAGCATCGGTGCAGTTGGTATGGGTGTTCTTCGCCCAACGGCGGGTAGAAATCTGACAGCAAAAACAGGTAAATCAGGGCTGAGCACCACAGCAGTGTGCTTGCAGGTACAGGGGCCGCCCTGTGGAGCCTGGCGGTGATGGGGGTGGTGGTGGTGGATGTCCCCTGGCCACTCAACGTCACGTAACAATCCAGGAAGCCCAGGACCACCACGGGCCACTGCAACACGCCGTAGATCTGTCCGGCGAGCTGAGACAGCAGGCACACGTGATGCCTGGTGAGACGCACGCCCAAGAGAACTCCGTCAGCCTGGAAGTGGAGGGCTGTCAGGGACAGGGTCAGAACAGTGTCGACCAGCGCCAGGGACACGCCGAAGACCCCCATGAAGCCTCGGCAGACGTTCCCCTTTTTCTGGGAGACCACCATCACCCAGTTCAGGAGACACTTCACCCCGAGAGACACGAGGATGGAGGGGATTGAAATGTGCATGGTTTAGCTGAGCTCTGCCCGAGTGTTACACACCTGTAGAGGAGAATGATAATGATCCGCTTTCAATTATTTACTTTTGAACACGGAAGCAGAGAGATGAAACTGGGAATTGGTTCCTCCAATTTTGTTCCGCCTTTTTTGGTATAGTCAGAATTCCCATGGAGAGCAACAGAATGTGAACTTAAGCCCTGTTGGCAGTCTTTCCATGAACATTGAACGACAATTTTTCAATATTACTCTTCATCCCTGTTTTGTTGCTCTGCGTTACTCAAGCACACTGACCATAGCTATCCTTTTGCATGGGATCCACAATGCAAAAATCGGAACTTTATAGAAATATAGATATCTTTGTTATCCTATTCATAATAAGCTATTCATATTCCAGGAAGCAGTACAAAAAACATAAATTATTGAAATATATATGTCATCTTTTATTTGCCCTAGATAAAAAAAAAGCTTTCTATTTGGTTCATTGTACGTTAAAAAATTGGTACAACTAGTTGAACGAATTTTACACCCAACTTTCTTGTAAACAACACAGAGAGACCGCAATTAACAAGGACTACTTTAAATCTGTTCTTCTGTAGGCCCTTTCTGTTGAGAAAACCCTACGCGGCCTAGCCTAGAGGACAGGTGTCTGCATACTGCTGTATGCCCTGTATCCAGCACCTGCTAAAGCAGACTGCAGCTGTCACGACCAGCAATAAATAATTCGATCTCTCCAAACTCATTTTTTGTGAACTAGTCCATTCACAAAAGACAAGACGGGACCCAATGTGAGAGACAAAGACAACACATGTAATGTATTTAGATTACCTTTTGTTGCCCTCATGCAGGTCACCTAAACAATAGCTTCCATCATCATGTATTGCCTTTTTTTGCGACGTTGAGCAGGATTTTAAACCGAAGGGGTGCAGCCTTCCTTCCAGCAGCCTATGTTGACAAGGTGTGGCTTGCCAGAAAGGTACATAAGAATAAATGTATCACCCATTGTGCAGCAGACTAACTGCCAAACCAGAGCTATTGCAGAGGAATAGAGAGAACAGTACGGAACAGCGAAAAGTAAAAAAAGACTGGAATACCATGCCTAAGCACCAGGGGAGGGGGCTGGAACCCCTTTGGTCCAAGTAAAATAAGGGAATCGAGGAATTCAATGGTCCTAAATTATACTTCGACCTGTTCATCAAAACAATGTATTTTGTTTGTTTGTTCGGTTTCTACCTTTGGATCTTTTTTTTCTCGAGGTCGCACATTGGTCTTGTTCCCAGGCTAGTGGGAAAATAGGCCTACCTTTTCAAATATGCCCAGTCAAACCAACATTATTTTAAAGCCTGTCTCGTTTAATAGAGGGCTGGCTTGGCACGGTACTGAAATGTAAATCCCAGCGTGGCTGGGATTTGCGTTCTTTATAACAACCGGCTTCCCGCTTGGAGGTCTGTCTTTAACCGATGACGCGCTTGGCCTATTGCTTGTTCTATTAAACCTTCATTACCCTTAGCTGATAAACCCTTAAATAGGCTTAACGAACGACTAATAAAGAAACATGCTGTTGAGAACGGTAGCCGTACACTCGTCGTGCATGGCGATGCGCCTCATACACAAGAACGCACCGTTTATTGTATTTTTATAGATAGGTCTTTATTCCTACATATTGAAAGGCAACCAGGGCTGACGTCACAGCAGCCCACTTTGAGGATGGTCCATCTCGGGCAAACTCGCTCATGGTCGGGCGCGGCGGGGCACGTCACAGGCGCGTTTAAACTGGTAGTGGAAAGGCAAACCAGCGCGGCAAAGTACGGCCGGGCACGGCCAAATGTGCAAATTGAAAGAAATAATAAAACATTAGGGAATTTACCTTACTTAATGCAATGGTCTAGACTTTCCTCATACAGCCTCAAGTGCATCGTCTACGTCCAAGTCACACGTTCCAAACGGCAAGGCAAACATTAATCATATTTGAACCTTGACTGGCTAGATTAACTGGTTCAACCGGTTTATTGGCTCAGCCTCAGCCGATGAGTGGGAAGGTGGGAGCAAGGTGTGGTGCAGCGCCTACAATTATCCAGACAACCTACATTATCCACTATTTTATTTTTCATTTTTCTATTTCCATAATACGAAACTAAAATCGTAGTGTCTGCAATACAAGGGTAAAAGTGATTGCCAATAATAATTTATATTGGTTTAATCCATGCTACAACATGCCTATTAAGGATCCCCTGTGATTTGTACACACAAGTACATTTGTTAAATATTGATTAGTGCCTTACTTTGACAAGGAGTGAATTCCCTTCATTCAGCTGAGATGCAAAGTTGTGTATCAGACACAACCAAAGTAAGAATTTGCATATTTTCTTGTCTCGCTTTGACATTAAAACAAGATGCAAATGTGTAGTATCCAGCTGAAACTCGCCAATAACTGTGGTAGTAGTTTTCAGAGGCTAGTAGTTCTTAAAATCTACAGTTAGGCCTACTATAATCCTCATTCAAGAAAACCATAGAGCCTATACATTGCTATACCAAATCGGTTTACATTTTCAATTAGGCCTTTATCAAAAGGTTTTTCATCAGGTCAAAATGTAAGGAGGTTAGGTTTAGAATGTATGCTATCCCCTTAGTTCGTTACATAAAAAATATGAACACACAAAAAACACATGTGTGTTTTTTGGTCCCTTTATGCCCCCTTTCCCGGGAATGCAAAATATGAACACCAGGTGCAGAAGCGGCGCTGTTCCACCCCGTGTCTGGCTTCTCTATCCTTGACTAATCGTCCATCGAAAACATCACTTCCGTTTGGATGTTGGCTTTTCTTGCTATCTGCTTCTGAATTTGGCGACAATGTTTCGCCTTTAACAAAACATTATTATTGCTTGGGTAGGGTTCATTTATGAGATATCCCCTTTTCCTCGCTTGCCGATGAGCTGGCAGCTGATACAAACACCCCATGAGGCGAGCTGAAGGGTCGGACACGGAGGGTCTGTTAGCTCCGCACTAGCTTCACAACAACCAGAGAGCTGATGACCATGTATTGGATTCAGTGTACTTAAAATAATTAGTGTTGTCGCTATGTAATAATTTTACCGATATTTATATAAGACTTTATTTAATGGTGTACAGTCATAACATGCATTATAATTTCCCATAATGAGCGAGATACAAGTTAATAAGTTGATCTGTAGGTTTAAGAAGAGATAATCGTTGCCTTATCGATGACCACTTCCTATCCCAATCAATACAATGATATCATAAAACAATCTTACTAAAATAATCACATATCGACCATTGTGATTACGATTCAATAATATTTCACGTGAAGAAACCCTTACATGTGTGATGTTTCTCTTGCTTGGTCTGTTTTTATTAATTTAATATTAATACTTAATTATTAAAATATGAATTCCGTCTTTGTTTTACCATGTAGATAATATGGACAGTCGGGCAGAGTCGGACAAAATCGGGGTGCCCATGTCAGGCCACAGCGGGCAGGGGCCTCAGCCATCCAGGACCTCCAAACACCGGGAGCGTCGGTCCAAGTCGCCGAGGAGACGGCGAGAGGGGAAGAGGTCACAGACGCGTGGGGGCGAACAGTCACAACCGTCGCTCCAGGAGACTGGGTATCGGAGGTTACCCGGGCAACGAGAGCAGTCGGCCCAGACCAGCACCGCAACAGAGCCGGCAGACGATGGCTCTCCCAAGAGGTTTGCTACTAGTGATGGGTGGGTCGTGAACGAGCCGGTTCAAAGAGCCGGCTCTTCTCAGTGAACGATGGGAGTCGGCTCCCGACCGCAAGCCGTTTATTTTAATTTTTATATATATATATATATATTAGGGATGGGCACGAGTAGTAAATTCCAAACTCGAGTGATCGAAGGAATTCCTCGAGGATCAATCGAGTACTCGTTTAATCAAATCTACTTTTAGAATGCGACGCATCTGCAGCAGGAATAGGCCTAATGATGAACGGCAATATTACCAACCAAACATGAAATGCTTATTCTCCATCACAACAGTCAGAGTTATCAGAGTATTCATTATTTATTTTTGCAAAATTTCAAAACACATTTTTCTCACTTTATGATCTCCTATTTCTTTAAAGTAGCCTATTTCAATTCTTCGCTGCGCTTTGCTTTAACCGCCATCTCTTAACTTTTTGAATTCTGCCGTGCCTACACACGGCACGGCACGTGCCACACAGAAATTTGATACATTTCATTTGCTTTGTGCCCATGGCATGCGTTAGTGGCGCCGCACAGAAATTTGATACATTTGCTTCAGAAAACTTTGTTTGTGTGTATATGCAAACTCGAGTTTGCCTGTCCACCAACCGAGTTCATTTGTAACGAGGAGTACTCGAGTAACTGATTCCTCACGCCCATCCCTAATATATATAGTTTGCCTAGGCAGAATGATATGAAGATCTCCGTGCTACGGTTGCTCCGTTTATGCTATGCGTGTGTGCAGTGACTGACTGTCACGTGCATGCATGCAACCAATAAAGTGGGGATAGAAAAGGATCTTACCCTAAAGCAAGCAGCGAGGGGTGGGAATGCGCGTTGCGCTCATATGAAAACCATCAGCTACAGCAATTTATTGATATTAGAAAATTGAATTTTTACTTTTTAACAATAATAGGATGTATTGAATAATTTAAGTGATATTTAGGCCTACGCATACAAATCATAAGTCAAACGGGCTACATTTGGCTGAATTATAAAAGGTGGTAATATGAAGAGCCGTTTGGGAGCCGAACGAGACTGCTCTTGTTGGTGAGCTGATCCAAATGACCCGGCTCCCTAAAAAGAGCCGAAGTTCCCATCGCTATTTGCTACGTGCTACACTTTGCCAAACCAACTGTGGTTATTGTAGTGGGCTCAATGACATTTATTTTCAAATAGATGACGTGTCGCATGATATTTTTGTAATGAGCATAAATGTTAATTTAAATGCATTTTCACATTAAACCATTATTTGGCATTGTGATATATAACAGTATTTTACTTAAAGGGGACATATTGTACCACCAGGTGAGGCTAATCACACTCACACCTGGTGGTATAATATGTCCCCTTTAAAAATTATGATTTTGAATGCAAAAGTTTTGTGTTTTTATTTGAAGGTGAAAATGCAAAATGCCCTGCGGTGGGACAGTAAAATTGATGACTCATCAAATGTAAATATAAGTCAGATAAAGCAGAAATGTTTGGAGCAGCTAATAAATGCCTTAGCATTATTTTGTACGTACTTACCTAATTAACTTAAGTTTACAAAATGCAAAAAAGTACTAAAAAAATATTGACTTAGATTTAGATTTTGGAATGGCAGTTACTTGGATGACCATAGGGGTCTTTTATGGCGCATTTCCACCGGAGGTTGCGGTTCGGTTCGCCCCAGTCCGGTAGTGAGGGGGCGGTATAGCCCAGCCCAGTTCCGAGGTTGCGTTTCCACCGTCGACAGTACCCTTATGGTAGGCCTTATGTCGATCGCCGCGGCAGCTACGTAAACATCGTGACATCATAGCAGCGCGACAGGGTGTAGCCTGCTCAATAAAAACAATAAATAAAATAAAAACAATAAAAACTGCTCCATCAAGCTCCCTCTGCACGTCTTCCTTACCAAGAATGCAGAGGAACCTCTCCATCTCCATGTTCGCCCAAGTTAAAGTTTTGCGCGACATGTCCATTGTCCAGAATAATACCTCCCGGGGACTGTTTGTTTGTTTTTATCACCGTGTCGCCCGGAAGTAACGATTCTGTCGTCCTATCAACGGAGGGCCTGTCAGCAAACGAGTACGACTCAGTCCGGGTAACACCCACTTTTGGCGGTGGAAATACGATCCGTGCCGCACCTTTGCAAACCGAACCGCACCCACCGGTAGAAACGCACCATTAGTCAAGCACCCTACCAGGATATCCCCCAGAAGTTTCGATGTGCTACGAAGGTTGAAAGGTGAGTGTCAATCTCTTGAATCTCTATAAATTTGATACATTTCATAGTTTCAGTCAGACCTTGAACGTGTCCATTTTTGATAGTCCTGTGGTGTGACTGCTCTAGCTCGAGAAAAAATATAAATATTTTTAAAAATGAATTATATTTTGGTTTAAAACAATGAACTTATTCAGTTACTGTACTGCCCAATTTTTTTTATATTAAACATACATATAAATATATCTTTCTCTATATATATTAAACACATAATATCAATATTACACATATTATAAATATACTTAACATATATTAAACACAACAGTCAACAGTAACAGTTACCTGATCATTGTTTTTAAAGAGATTTTTGTCAGTTTGAGGCGAAAGAAATGAAAAAGAGGTACTGGGAAAGGTTAGCGCAGGATGAAGACAAGCATGAGGAGATCCTTAGGGAGAGAAGAAGAAAGTGAATACGTTTATAATAGGGAAATGGAGTTGGTTAAACATTCTCCAAGGTGATCATTTGTAACTGCTGTCTCTGTTCAGTCAACAGATATCAAGAAAATAAACCTAAAGGAGAAATCCAACCACGAAACATAACCAGCCTCCCAAAACATAAGAGAGCGAAGCTTCGTGTGGAATGGAAGAATACAAAAACAAGGAACAGGAAGAAGAAGAAGGATCTGGCAGCCATTTTGGACATCACTCCCCCATCACATGAAGAACTTGATGAGTCCTTTAGTCCATTTCATCTTTCTCCTGCTCATGGTTCTCTTTCCCCAATTCCAAGTCCCCCCAAAAAGGTTTTTCAATCCAAGTTGACAGCAAAAACGAAGAGTCTTGAAAGAAAAAACAAGGAGCTAATAGCAATGCTGGATGGCATGGAAAAAGTCAATAGTAAGATGAGGGTTCAAAAGCACGGCTGGAATAAAGCTAAGAAAGCATGCCAACCTACCATCAGACCTTCGCCGAAAAGAGCCCCAACACAAAAAAAACAGCAAGTCAGCAACTTTCTTTCCAGGGATGAGAACAGCAGGCTCATGGCAGGGATAAGGGATACCGTAGGCCGGAAAAATAACCCTAATAACCCTAACCCTAACCAATACCTAGAGTGAGCTACCCTCCGAATACAACCAAGCATCTAGCTCCACACTGCAAATGTCTTATCGGCAGTTTGCCCGCTACAGGCCCAAGCACGTAACAGAGACCAGGCCAACAGAAGCAATAGCTGTGCAAGAATGTATGCACAGGCCGTTTGATTGAGGAAATACTCAAATTGGGATTATTTCAAGTTTGGAGAGCTGGCAGAGACCTTCCAGCATCTTCTGGAATCAATTGCATCCCAACAATTTAATTCGATGCACCAAACAGCCAAAAGGAGGGAGTTAAAGGGGAAATGGCAAGAAAACAATTTGGTGTTGCACGTAGATTTCTCTGAAAATGATGGATGCAAACTGAACACAGAAATTCAATCTTTCCACTTTGGTGGAAATATAAACCAAGTAACCATACATACAGTGGTTGCCTACACAAAAATGGCCATTCAAAGTTTTGCAACCGTCTCAAAATCTCTGAGGCACGATGAGTGTGCTTGAAAATGCAGCATAACACACAGTTTGAGTCACTCCACCTTATCAGTGATGGTCCTGTGACACAGTATCACAATAAGGGAAATTATTTCCTATTGAGTACTGTGCCATTTACCGGGGGGATCCAGTGTCTCGCTTGGAATTACAGTGAACGGGGCCATGGAAAATGAGCTCCTGATGGGGTTGGAGCTTGGTTGAAGCGGATGGCAGATCTGGTTCATTAAATGCATAGAGGAATAGGACATAGCATTATTTGACAAACTGCTCCCTCCTGTCCTCCCAGCTGTAAAAGGCAAAGGTACACACCAGGGGAGGTGTTTCATAGGGCAGTAAGTTGCTTCTGCAGCTATCCAAAAGTGTGTGGCTGCTTCAAGTTCACCAAAGTCACAATGACCACTGACAGTCCAGCTCAAGAGATGACCACCTATCCTGTCCTTCTTGGATGAAGATGTTGAAAGTGACCAAGACGTGTTGGAAGTGGGAAAGATCATCATTGTGAAATATGAATAGAAGCGATGTGTGGGCCAAGTGTTGAAAATGCAGGGAGATGAAATACAGGTAAACTGTATTGTCCAACATGGGAAGAAGAATGCCTTCAAGTGGCCTACAAAGAGGATAGTATTTACTACTCTGAGTGAAATAGTTGGTACAATTTCCGAGCCTGAGCCCTATGGTCAAGTTGCAAAACAAACCAAACTGGACTGGCTCATGTTCAACACATAAGTTTGCCATTTCACCTGCATCCTACCTACAATAATTTCTACATCTTATTTTAAATATTGTCTCTAACAATTTGTCATTATGGTCTGATCATTTGTTCTATAAGTGATGCCTCCAGAATGGCCAATTTCTCTTGTTGTTGTTACAAAATTATTCAATAAATGTCACCATAAATGTTCATATAGTGTCCCATTTCGTCCTGTGGTGTGACATCACTTCAAAAACAATTAAATATTTGTTACTACTACTACTAGCTTTAATAATTATGTTACCGTAATTTGAAAACATTGCATAATATAACCAAAATAATCCACGGGAGCGAGTGATAAAAACTGCTGTGAAAATAATTCATATGCAGAATTTGAATTATCATTCTTTGAGAATACTTCCTAAACTTAAGCATACCTTATTTTTATTTTAAATCAATAACATCTAGATATTTGAATTTTATGGTTATGTCATGTCAATTTTGTCTGGACCTTTGTGAGAAGCTTAATAAATTCCATAATGAGAAAAAAAATCTGCTAACCTCTAGCAGTTTCAAACCCGTCAGTATTTGAACGTTACAAATTCATATAATTCTCAAGCAATTTAGAAATTTAAAAATTTCTGTTTCACCCCCATTTGTCATCTACCCATATATTTTTGCTTCTTACTTCCCTTTTACAGGAGAGCCCATTTTCTCCATGGACCATACCCTGCCACCCACTTTGGACCCAAAGCCTGTATTCTACCCAATCCCACTTCAGTCATGTAAGATTGCTGATGTAATGACAGTGTTCAAACACATTAGGTTTGAACACAAAGAACGTCACATGAAAAACGTGTTTTGATTGTTTTGATTCTGTAGTTAGTTTCGCCCTGTTTGGACATTGACACAGAAGCTTGCACAACACTTCCCTGTCAGAAAAAAGATAACATAGAATGGCCATGGGCAAGCTGTGATTGGGTGCTGCCCGTAAGTGGGACGGTCCATTGAAGACTCAACAAATTCCGGATTGTCAGTTTGTCAGGCCATACCACAACAGCCTTGGACCTGTTTGAGAATAAACTTTCTGAGCTCTTTACCATCATGTCTGCCATCTACCATTCAAACGAATCAAAGGGAAGGAGTCACGCATGGTGAGAGATACGAATTTACAGATTCACAGGCAGTTGTTTAGACGCAGATGGAAGAAAAACCGAAAGTGTGTTCTGTTTGGAGTTTGGACCTCATATCCACCTTGTATCTAACATGAATGAATGGATGACCGAAGGTAATACTCATTCATCTCTAACGTTGATATCTAACAATAATGCGTGATCCAATTCTAAATCCTACCGTACCCTATCCACATTTTACGTGTAACAAACCGAAAATCTGCAACAATTACATCGTAGTACTTTATTTAATATTTTATTTAATATTTTACTTTCTTGAGATTTGGTTTGTTATTTGTGCCACCCTTGAACCCCTTTTGAACCTATAATCTGTACCTGCGGTGTCTATGATCGGTTTGTGTGTGTGTGTGTGTGATTTTGACTGTTTGTTGTGTTCTTCCAGGCACATCCAGGACCCGGCGAGCCAGAGGCTCACCTGGACCAACCCCCCGTCCAACGTGCTGGTCATCAGGAAGATCCATGACGAGAGCCTGGTGGAGCCCTTCAAGGAGCTCTGCCGCTACCTCGTGGAGGTACCGTCCGCTGCCCTGTCCGCTATCCCGTCCTCCGGGGCTGACCGATTAATCGGTCAAAGTACAAAAACGTTGTTACTGACAGGAGATCTGTAAGATTCGTATTTATATTTAAGTACATAATTATATGTTGACTGCTTCCAATGTTATGTTGGTCATATTATAGAATGATTTATTGCTTGTTTAGTGAACAATACAGAACATGAGGAACTGTAAAACTAAATCACATACTGGATCACAATCGCAATATTGGTCGAAATTATCGCAATTATATTATTCCTCAAATCTTTCAGCCCTACTGTCCACTCATGCTAGCTGATGTGTGTGTTTACTGGGGGAGCGTGTGTATGTTGACTATGGATGTGCGTTTTCAGTATATTTGAAGTACTCCTGTGATATTGTGTGCTACTTAAGTACTACTTGAGCACTGCTCACAAAAGAGAAATGTGAATCTGTGGTTATCTAATGCCTTCAAGATCAAGATCTAGGGCGATCGAGTGCAATTTGAAACTCATTAATTGAACCGGGTCATCTAAAACCGGGCTTCAGTCAGTTATCCAGGTAGGACTCATGAGGAAACAAATAAGAAATGAGTCAAGAAGATAACTGAACAAATAACGTTTAACTCTAGGCAATGTCAGTCAACGAAAACATCCAGATCGAGTACTTGAGTACATGAGTACTCGAGTACTTGCGCGTCACATGTCTTGTGTTCACCAATCCCGTCTGTGCGTCCAAGGAGAAGCAGCTGATGGTGTATGTGGAGCGCAGAGTGGTTGAGGACGGCACCCTTAAAGACGACGAGCTGTTTGGATCCATCTGTAACCAACTCTGTACCTTCAGAGAAGGTGGGGCCACTGTCTGTCCTCATGCCCACCATCATTGCCCAAGTGCATGTTTGTTTGATGCATCTGTTTGATGCGGTATTTTCTCAGAAACTGAAAAGGTCTTCAGATTGGTACGTTTTACTTTTAGTCCAGGCTAACTAATAGTGTTGGACTAAAGGTGCTGTAGGTAAGATTTAGGCGCTAGATTTCTTGTTTAGGCAGCTGTTAGTGAGTGAACTGCTCTGAGAAGGTTTCGTCCAGTTGACTGCATGCCTGCCGCTGTCAGCTGACAGAGGCAGGTGACACACAATAGCGTGAATGCATCGCTACTAAATGGTTCGGATTCATCAGGAGGGAGAGAGCAGAGAGAGAGTTTTATTTATTTTTTTAAATCGTTGTCTGCTGATCTCTCAGTACAACTCTCAAACCTGCCCCGTGAGCCTTCTCCAAAAAATAATAAACCCAAATATTTGATGTGTACATTCCTTGGTAGGGATGCACCGAATTTTCGGCCACCGAAAAATTTCGGCCGAAAATGGAACAAAAGCGCATTTTCGGTTTTCGGCCGAAATACTTTTATCACCAAAACAACACGGCCGAAACAGAAGCACACGCTTGTCTGGAAGCGCCAATATGTCTGCGGTGTGGACGTTTTTCAATGTTTCTGAGAAAGACCCACGTATAGCGATTTGCAAAAATTGCAATGCCTTGATTTTAACGAAGTTAGTACACAGTCATAGCCATAAATGCAATGGTACTAGGGTTGTATTATCGAGTATAAACGGTATAAACTTTGAAACTAGGTCAACCGCCATCTTCTCCGTGAACTCTCCTCTCACACTCAGTGACAGCGTCTGGCAGCACGCCAATTATCGGTATAACGAATAGTATAATATAATTTTATATATAATATAACGGCCAAAAGCTCTGTGCGCCTCCGGATGGCCGTAGCGCGGGGAGCTCTCGTAGGGATTGAGCTTTGCGTTTTTTTTTTGCTATGGTTACCGGTCTTGCGTGTTCCAACGCTTTATTAGGTAGCCTATCTATTAGGTTTGTATATATTTTATTTTTTATGAAAAAACACATCAAAAATAAAACAGTGCAAAGACAAACTGCCAGACTTTTAACCTTTCTAACCTAATACCGTATACCGCGGCAACCCTAAATGTTACTAATAATTGTCATAATAATTTCTTACGGTGTTTCGGTTTTTGGTTTTCAGCCTTGGTTTCCTCATTTTCGGTTTTCGGTTTCGGCCGAGAATTTTAAATTCGGTGCATCCCTATTCCTTGGTGATGAGATTTACACGTCTTGTTAATCTTACCTCAGGCGTTGAGTGCGATGGTGATTGATCCAATAATTGATCCCTGGTTTGGTTTCAATGGAGCCCAGGTTTCGACGACATCTCGGACTGCATTGACCTCATCATCTGCCTGGGCGGAGACGGCACTCTGCTCTACGCGTCCTCTCTGTTCCAGGTACTCACACTTTGAATTGAAATGTTTCCACTACTTAAGCCTTCTAGACCGCTAGGATCTTCTGAGACCAATCTTTCCCCAGAATAAACACGAAGCGTGGGAAAGCAGGATTTAGTTACTATGCAACAAATAGCTGGAATATACTCCCTGAGGATTTACAACTTGCCCCAACTCTGAACACTTTTAAAAAGCGAAGGAAGACTTTTATGTTTGCATTAGCTTTCTGCTAAATCTTAAATTCATTGCACTTTCATTTTTTTTTACTTTGCCTTCAGTTTTCTCTTACGTATGAATTTTATTGTGCACTTTTTACTAGATCTTTTGTTTTCTTTTACCTATCCATTATATTATTTAATTTTATTTCATGACAATGTTTCTATGTGAAGCACGTTGAGTCTGCTATATAAATAAAGTGGCGGTGCCTGCCTCATTCAGTGTGTTGAACCCTCAGGCTGACGGTTTATCCTGTTGTCTCAGGGCAGCGTCCCTCCAGTCATGGCCTTCCATCTGGGCTCGCTGGGATTTCTCACACCCTTCAAGTTTGAGTCATTCAAGACGGAGGTGGCCAAAGTGTTGGAAGGTATGTGGGAGTACGGTTTGAATGTATTGGTTCATAGGTGAATGTGTTGGAATATCAGCAAACTGGCCACTGAATCGATGCTTCTTGTACTACATTGGTTCTATTCAGAAAATTCCTTTGGGCGCTTTGATCGATATACATATAATATATTTTTTTTACAAAAGCAGTCAAAGCAATTAAGCGTAAAACATTGAACATTGAAATACATTAACTTTCACGTGTGTGTGTGTGTGTGTGTGCCGATGCGTGTGTCTGTGTGTGTGCCCGTGTGTGTGTGTCTGCGTACCCGTGTGTGCGTGCATCCAGGCAACGCGGCCATCACCCTGCGCAGCCGGCTGAAGGTGAAGGTGGTGAAGGCTGCAGTGCAGCAGCCCCATGAGGAAGAGGAGGAGGGGGAGGGGGAGGGGGGGGAGGGGGGGCAGCAGCAGCAGGCGGGGGGGGAGGAGCAGGGGGAGGAGCACAACGGCTTCCTCTGCCCCCACGGACCCCCTGGTGGAGACGCCGGCAAGGTCACCCTGCAGCTTCAGGTGAGGCCCCGGAGTCGTGGTTTATATTTTGGACAAATTTACAAATTCGAGCTATCTGGTAGTAGAGTTACCTGTGGGACTAGCAGAGCATTGGGCTTTGGTCTCTTTTTATGCCCACTGTTTATATCCTGCCTCTTCGTGCTTATTTCTTGAAAAAAATATGTTATTAGAAAAAGCACGGGCGGCTGGGATGTAGTCCAGGCTTTGTTCATTTATATTTTGCCGTGCTTGGGTGCCAAAGAAAACAATCAGATCTGCTTGCTTTCCCACTACCCGTCATTTCTGTTGTTTTGGGAACGTCTGGTGCAGGGACCCGTCTGGGCCTGTGTGGGGATGAGATCCTCTCCACTGTGGTCCGAGCGTTCTCAACTGTTGTACTGACCCGACCGATCAAACGAAAAATAAAAAAATCATGTTTTACCACTCAGACCCAGCAAGATCGGACGGTCGCTGTTATGTTATTTGCAGGTTAAACCCGTGTAGACCTGCCTTCACTGCATATGGTGGACATTCATGCACTTTGTCAATGTTTTGATAATAGGGTTTGCGGTCAGTACCTTTTTGATTAATAATGCATGTGATGCTGATACTATTAGGTTACTATTACCAGGTCCTTACTATTCAGTGTATTTATAAATAGGAGTATGGCTACCTTTGTATAACAGTCATTAGAAGCCCAAGCTGTTGTCTAAGCACATCTTGCTCTGACACCCGTTTCTCTCAGTCCTCGGGGCTGGAGCAGTGTGTCATTATTATGGGATGCCAGGTGACCGGTCAGTACAGCTGTGTTGATACAAGTGCGGTTCTGAGAGCATTTCCCCCCGGGGCTGCTGTGACCTTAACCCAACGTCACCGCTTAGCTCCCCGCTGTTCAGCTCACAGCCAAATGATGTAATGGACAAGAACCGTCCCCCAGCCGAGCCCCTCAAACAGGAAGATGGCATCTGTGTGTGTGTGTGTGTGTGTGTGTGTGTGTGTGTGTGTGTGTGTGTTTGTATCTGCGTGTGAATGAGAGTGTGTGTTTGGGTGTCTGTGTGAATGAGAGTGTGTGTTTGTGTGTCTGTGTGTGAATGAGAGTGTGTGTTTGTGTGTGTGTGTGAATGAGAGTGTGTGTTTTTGCCTTGGCGATCGACTTCCAAACATTTCCATCTGCGCGTTTGCCTCCGTCTGCGCAAGGACGTACGCAGGCACCAGCCCTCGGGGCCATGTCCGAGTCGCCATGGCAACAGTCATAATAAAGCAGCTGGAGGAAGAGCAAGAAATAAAAGTCGGGTGGGGAGGGAGGGGTGGGATATTGTTGGGCTCTGTTGAGCCTGTTGCCGTAGAGACCGTGGCAATGGCTGAGCCGAGGGATGTGAGTTTGCTCTGATGCCGGAGTGTGACACTCCCGGACAACAACATGCCACACACACACACACACACACACAGACCAGCTGACACACACACACACACACACACACACACTGAGACACACACACACACACACACACAGACCAGCTGACACACACACACACAGACCAGCTGACACACACACACACACACACACACACACACACACACACACACACACACAATGACACACACACACACACACACACACACTGACAGACACACTGACTGAGACACACACACCTGTCACCAGGACCACCTGCCCTGACCCGCCCCCCCCTCCTCAATGGTGGGGGGGTTTATGAGCAGCTGCGGTCTGGGTCTGGCCCCCAGCCGGGGTGACCTCATGTCGGGCCCAGCCGGCCAGTCACCCAAGGTCTGCTGCAACGGGCTGATCACCACGGTTACAGAGTCTGGACCCCTCCGAGCACACTGGGTCTACTCTGTGTTCCAATAACGATATTACAATATGAACGGACGCCTATTGAACCCCAAAGCCCGTGCAAATGTAGTCCATTTACATGAAGTCGCAAGCCTGAGCATTTTGGTTGAGCTGTGATTGGTTGTTAAGGGGAGATGGCCCTGCGACGTGGCCTGTTTGAACGTCATAGGGCGGGGGGGGGGGGGGGGGCTGCTTGGGTGTAACGGCTGCAGGATGTACTTGTAAAGCGATAGAGGAGTGGCTGCTCCTGTGGGACTTATTTTTATCTTCATCTTTGTGACGTGATGTCGTTAGGGAGGGAAAGTTATCATGGCTGGTATCAGTTGTTATTTATTTTGCTTCACATAGTCTGTGTGTGTGTGTGTGTGTGTGTGTGTGTGTGTGCGTGCGTGTGCAGGTGTTGAACGAGGTGGTGGTGGACAGGGGCCCGTCCTCCTACCTGTCCAACGTGGACCTGTACCTGAACGGGCGTCTCATCACGTCGGTGCAGGGCGACGGTGAGGGAGCGGCCACGAGGCACCGCTGGTTCTGGAGGCTAGCAGTGAGGGGAGGGGGGTTGAATTCAGCGGTTGGTGGATAAGGCCCGTGGCTTTAATTACACCATGCCACCACACGCAGACAGGATGGATAGTAGCTATTTTTTTCAAAATGAATCCAGTTATCACATTTTTCTTTGTAAAACCTTTAATAAAAATGCAACATTACCTTTACATGCGTTACAGCCCTTGCTGGTTACCTTGAGTAAATAGGTCACCCTGCTGTTACCAGCTCGGCCCACTAGAGGGATATCTTGAGCTTTATTGAGTTCCATCATCATATCCACCAGCATTTAGGCAAAGCTGTTCACACAATATTAAACATTCATGTATAGGCTAAAAAACAAAAAGCTGAAGAAAAGTCTCACATTGTACGTTAAACTAAATCTCTCTCTCTCTCTCTCTCTCTCTCTCTCTCTCTGTCTCTCTGTTTCTCTGTCTCTCTGTCTCTGTCTCTCTCTCTCTCTCTCTCTCTCTCTCTCTCTCTCTCTCCCTCCCTCTCCGTGCTAGGTGTCATCGTCTCCACGCCGACGGGCAGCACGGCGTACGCGGCGGCGGCGGGCGCCTCCATGATCCACCCCAACGTCCCGGCCATCATGGTGACGCCCATCTGCCCACACTCGCTCTCCTTCAGGCCCATCGTGGTGCCGGCCGGCGTGGAGCTCATGGTGAGAGACCGGCATTTCACACTTTACTTTTTAAGTGTACGCGCTTTACTTTTTAAGGGTACACACTTTACTTTTTAAAGGTTGTATCAGCGATTCTAGGCTGAAACATAAATGATCACAACCATCTGATCTTTCCTCTCGATCCGCTGGCTGCCCGCTACATAAGCAGGCCGTCAGAAAAACGCGTCTCTGTAGGCAGCCTGTGCTCCGAGACCGTACGCAAAAACAAATGGTACTACCAACCACTCAGAACCAAAATAAATAGTGTTCCAACCAATCACCGACCAGGGTTGGGTGTTGTTTGGTTTGGCGCTGCGTTCATGATAGTTTTGACTGGATGCACGAAACACGGGAGGGAGGGGCGAGCTGGCTCTGGTTGTTTGGGATCTCGCTTCATATACCAACAGAAGTGACCTCATCCAACATCGCTGATACAATCTTTATGGGTACGTACCCTACTTTTAAAGGGTACACTAAAAACTAGAAAGCATTTACTGAAGGTCATGATGTAGATTACTCTAATTGTCTTCACGTTAACTGAGGTATTTCTTACTACATTAATAAATAAAGTTCGGAATAACCCTTACCATGGTTAGGGTCAGGGCTGTATAATACTAATAACTGCTATAACTGATAATGAATTAACTGAAACCCCCTCGCCCCCCCCCCCCTCCCCCCCCTCCCCCCCCACAGATCACCCTCTCCCCCGTCGCCAGGAACACGGCCTGGGTGTCGTTTGATGGCCGCAAGAGGCAGGAGATCCAGCATGGAGACTGGTGAGTGGTGCTCTGTCCACCGGCCCCCCAGCGAGACCCCCTTTAGCACCACATCCTAAAGACACCCGCACACACGACTTGCATGCCCCCAAATATGACGTTCGCACCAAACTCTTGGCCCAAGCATTGTAAATAAAACGTAATATGTCTGACGATGCCCAACATGTCTAGCCATGTCGTGTGCGTTTCCTCTTGGGGAGTTTGTTCCGTGGGAGCAGTGAGTGTGGACACAGAGCGCCGCCACACTGTGTGCGGTTTGGTCATGTACCCTACATGCACACTCCGTAGGCATGTAGGGTACTTTGCCGTGCACACGCACGCACCTGCGCACACTCAAACTCACCTGCGCGCACACACACACACACACCTACACACACACCTACCTACACACACACACGCACACACACACACACACACACACACACTTTCTTATATTTGCCCTTCCACAGCATCAAGATCACGGCGTCCTGCTACCCGGTGCCGTCCATTTGCTGCCACGACCTGGTGTACGACTGGTTCGAGAGCCTGGCCCAGTGCCTGCACTGGAACGTCCGCAAGAGGCAGGCCGGCCTGGCCCAGCCCTCCGACTCCTCGGACACAGAGAACTGAGAGGGCCCCGCGGGCATCCCGCCCAGGCTTGGACTCCAACCAGGAGGGGTCAGGTCAGGGGTGGGCGGGGTTAGGTCAGGGGTGGGCGGGGTTAGGTCAGGGGTGGGCGGGGTTAGGTCAGGGGTGGGCGGGGTTAGGTCAGGGGTGGGCGGGGTTAGGGCAGGGGTGGGCGGGGTTAGGGCAGGGGTGGGCGGGGTTAGGGCAGGGGTGGGCGGGGTTAGGGCCATCGTTTTTCATTCACATGAAAGTTACTGTCATGTCTTCAGCATTAGTTTGGATTATAGAACATATATCGCTTTAACTTATGAAGCCTTTGTATTTAAGTCACTACAAAGGTTATGTAAATAAAATCCTTAATAAAACAGGAATGCAGATAGTTGGTTTTCTAGAAAGTTTTTTGAAACCTATAGATGTACTGAACATGTGTATTGATTAGGTTGGCTAATAAATCCAATGAAATCCAATCGTTATCGAGTAAACTCGAAAGCTTGATATATATTTTGCTATGGGAAAGCACTTTTTCTAGGATTCCTAGACATTACATTTAGTTTAGTCAGAAAACAAGGAGAGGATTCCGAGATATTACATTTAGTTTAGTCAGAGAACAAGCAGAGGATTCCTAGACATTACATTTAGTTTAGTCAGAAAACAAGGAGAGGATTCCGAGACATTGCATTTAGTTTAGTCAGAAAACACGACACGGATTCCTAGAAGCCGGGGTTTATGGAGAACTCTGAAGTGGCCCATTTGCAAAGAGCGGGGGTGGCAACACTGGCTTCCGTTGTTTAACCCTGTGGACTTTCAGCGCCAAATCCGTTTCAATGGACTCTGGTTGTACTGCCCCTTTAGGAAAATAAAGTGTGGCTTACATTGAGTTAGCTGCTGCAAACTAGAAACCAGTGTGATGAAAGAGATGGATTATTGTTTAAAGTGTTTTGTAAAATATGTTTATTTATTGGAAACATTGGGGCCACCAAACCTCATGTGGGACTTCAGAGCTACCAACACATACCAAAGACAACCTTGCATGACTTCTCATATGCACCTCAACTTAATGTTGTTTTTCACCTACAAATGTGTGCACTGTTACATCTTTGCTATTAGTTTTAAGGTTTTCAGACATCCTGGGTAAACCTTTATCCAATAATGCAAGGGATGAGTAAAAGTTTGGCTGCAGGTTCAGACAATGAATGAAATAAAAAATTACATATAATGTATGGTCATTCTTATCTCGGGAATTGTTTAATGTCACTGGAATATATTAACGGATTAACCTGTTTTAGTCCAGGTCATGTATTTATCCATATCTCTTCAAACATTTTTGCATACGATATTTAGGATAAAGTAATTAACGTTTGAAATGGTATGATTTGTGTCGTTTAGGTACAAGGTTAGTTATTGACTTGATTCACCGCAATTGAGGTGTTGAATATTACAACTTTAATTGACCAGCAACTTTCCTCAACTAATTAGGCAGGATATGCCCTGAATGGTCAGCAATTAGTGGGCGGCAGTCTGAAAAAACTGGGACCACAACTTTGATGTGTGTGCGTGTCTAACACCTCAGCTTTACAATTAATCAATTATCAGTTAATTGGTGGTGGTAAAAACAGTGATAATCTAAATCAACAACTCAACATATCTCCTTCCATCACTCCCAACAGTCAATGATCAGAAGACACTGCTGCTTTCTAGATTTTTATTGCAATGATAAGATATAGATATATTTCAAGACATCCAATTAAATTACTCATAATATTGCATGAGACAGTCTTGGGTGGGAAATGACGTCGATCCAAAACCACTAAGTGGGTGAGAAACTGTTGTTTTCCCGACCAGAGATCCAACAGGAAGGGTCTGTACATGTTCAGAAAGCGACACGATGCGAAGCAGCAGCAGCAGCAGAAGAATAGAGTAATACAACACACAACAGACCGACACTCAGGGACAGATTAGCTTGTGTGTCTATGGAACGCTCCGACACCATCAGAGTGCTGCTACTACTGGCACGGTTCTTCCAGAAGACCGCGACACAGAAAGAAGAGAGACATGAAAACTAAAACGAGAACGAAAAGAAACAAACAAACAAAGATATAAGAATAAGTGAAGAGCGGATCGGCTTGAAAAAAGAGGTTCCCGAGCGTTTTGAGAGAAATTGAGGCTGTGGAGTTCCTACAGAGTGTTCCAATGTTCGTTCAAAGTGAGGGAGGAAACAAAGAAACAAAATGACAAGTCAAGCAAGTAAGGGGGTTGATTTCACTTCTGGACATTCAAATGATCACAAGTCTGGAGTTTCTACGCATAAAGAGTCTAGACACGCACGCGCACATTTTTCATAAGCACTCGCCACGTTATGCAATATTGTCATGGGGGGGGGAGCTGCAGATGTTGGTCAACATAATGCAAGCGACTGGTTGCCCAATCTGCCCATTAATGATTCACTAGTTCGGCGAGGGAGGCACGCGTAGCATTGCTGTACAGTATCGAACGACG
Source organism: Gadus chalcogrammus (assembly GCF_026213295.1). Taxonomy (NCBI): domain Eukaryota; kingdom Metazoa; phylum Chordata; class Actinopteri; order Gadiformes; family Gadidae; genus Gadus; species Gadus chalcogrammus. The sequence goes on along the minus strand of NC_079419.1, from coordinate 7,881,837 downwards.
CGACGACTCTGATACCACTGACATTAATGTTTAGTGACATTCAACGTTACAGCATCAGAATAACAGTGACGACAATCCGACAATTAAGCCCCTTGTGAGGATCCCTTCATTGGCCAATTAGCTTGCTACTGGGGAGGAACTCAAACATCAGAAGCAAGTAAACTAAACCAAACCAATTCCTGTTACTGACGATATTACTGTTCAAAATGAACAAACTGTTTCACCATGTCTCGGACTGAATGCAGGTGTGTGTATATATATATATATATATATATATATATATATATATATATATATATAATATCAATAAAATCCATTTAGAAATGATACAATTCTTTTATATATATATATATAATTAAATATTATCCTCGCTGTGAGTAAAAACTAAAACAAATGCAGCAATCCTCGCCAGAAGATGACGCCAGCACAGGAAGTGGTGGCAGACCCTGGATCCACAGGTGTAGCCCCGCCTCCTAAACACCACTGGGCGCCTCATTGGTTCTCAAATGGATGACGTGGTCATTTCAGGTGGTAGGTGGCAAGTGGAGACTACAGCCAGGGGGAGGGGCTGAAGAGAAAGCCACGCCTCCTCAGGCCCCACCCCTCTCCACACCTGAGCTAGAAAGAGGACACTGGACTCATGGATCGGTTGGCGTGGGATAACTCGTGAAATCAGTCCAGACACGTTTGATTTGTGTCTTTCAGATCAAACTGAATATATTAGGACCCTTTGCTGGGCTTAAAAAGAAAAACAAAAAGGTTTAGGATGTGGCATTTTTTAAGTGTTACCCAACGAAAAAGTTTTTCCGTAATGCATCCTTTGAGCTTAACATGCATAGTAACATTATACCAAGGTGTACTATGTTCATTTGGCACTAGATTTTGACGGCATAATTCTTTTATTTTCCCCCCGGTTGTAAATCGGAATATTGACAATTATGTAGGACAACAATTAACTGACAACAGAAATCAAAGGAAATCGCGTCTAATCTGCACAGTTTCCAAAAAAAAAAAAGGGATGGAGCTGCATCAAAAGGTGGACGCCATGTTGGACTGAGTCCCTTACAGAGAGGGCCCGCTGAGTCTCCTCATTCATCTCAGCACCTTCAGAGACACAAAGGGCCTCCCCCACTCGGTTGGGGGATCGGGTCCTGGTATAGGGGTGGGGGGGGGTTGGGACCTAGTCCCGGTACGGGGTAGGGGAAGCGGTTCAGGTCCTGGTACGTGGGTGGGCGATCGGGTCCCGGTATTGGGCAGGAGATCGGGTGGAGAGGAAAGCAGGCTGATTTGGTCCGGTTCAGATTAGTTTAAACAGACGTTTCTATTGGTCCGCTCTCGGCTCAAGTGTTGCCTGAGGAACACTGGGACTGACCGACAGGAAGGAGGGAGCAGGGAGCAGGCAGCGCGTCTCCGTAGATCAGGAACCGGACGACATGGTTCAAACACACCAGAGGGCACGCCGCTCAAGGCAGCGCCAACCAAAGCGAGGCGGGAACATTAACCGTTTAAAGTGATGTAGGAGGCAGGAAGTGGCCTTTGGGCGGTGGGCGGGGGAGGGGGAGTGATCAGGGAGACAGGTTCATTCCTCAGGCAACAAAAACATGGCAGTTTCCCCCCCCCCTCCTCCCTTCCAGAGGCAGAAGACGGTGAAGATTTGGGTTTCTACCAAGAGGCTCCCGTTGTGTGGGCCTTATTCGACTCGTTTTCTTTCATCTTTCATCCCCCCCCCCCCCCCATTGTCATCGTCGCTCCACCTTAACACCGTTGTGGTCCTCGCCCCCCAACACCAACCTCGCTCAAACCTGGTCTGTATGGTCGCATGTCTAGTGGAAGAAGGTGGTCTTAGAAGGTACAGAGAGACAGAAAGAGAGATACGGAGAGACCGGTTGTGTTCAGCAGGGGGGGGGGGGGGCAGGACGGTCCTGGGGATACCGCCCCGAAGGAAGGGACAGAGACAGAGGGACACAGAGAGGTAAAGAGAGAGAGGACTGGTGATGAAGAGAATAGAGTATATAGTTTTAACAGCCGGGAGGCTTCGTCTCCGCGCCTCCTCGCTCCTCTGCCTCTTTCTCCTCCTCCTCCTGCTCCTCTTCCTCCTCCTCCTCCTCCTCCTCCGTGTGCTGCTCCAGCTCCTCCCTGGTGATCATCTCAAAGTCGTTCCCGTTGCTGTGCTGCGAGCCGTCCTCCTCGCGCCTCTCGCTCTCCGTGTCCGAGTGGCGCTCCGCCGCCACCGCTGCCGCCGCTCCCGCTCCCGCCGCTCCCGATACGCCTGCCTCCTTGTTCTCGGGATCATCTTCCTCCCCCTCCCCCGACTCTTCCGGACACTCTGGCTTCACCATCTCATCCTCCTCTTCCTCCTCCTCCTCCTCTTCCTCCTCTTCCTCCTCCTCGCCGTCCTTCTCGTCGCTGTCTGACTTGTGTGTCTTGGCGGGGGCGGGGCTGGAGGTGCTGCTGCTGGTGGCGTTGGTGGAGGTCACCGGGGCGCTGGCGTCCGTGACTGCGGCGTCCGCATCGGCATCGGCGTCCGCGTCTCCGTCCCCATCGCCGTCTCCGTCTCCGTCCCCGTCTGCCTTGTCGGAGGCCTTCTTGGAGCGGGGGCCCTTGTACTCGTGTGTGTAGAGCGGCCGGAAGGAGTCGATGAAGCCCACGTCGGCGGTCAGGTTGGGCAGGAACCAGAAGTGGTGGCGGCCGCCCGTCACCAGCCAGATGAGCAGGAAGAGGATACAGCGGGCTGCGGACACACAGAATACGTCAGAGGCCGTCGAGATTCAGAATAAAAATCACCATGCATCGGAATCATAATCACAATCACCAAATAGCGCATTTCCTCATCCAAAAAATCATACATCATTATGAAAATAATAATCATAAATGATCATCATCCGATTAATTATACATAATATTAAGAAGAAGAATAATCATAACACAAATAAATCATACATAATACAAATTAACATAAATGAGTAGTCTACATTGCTGCTATCCACACACACTCAAATTTGCATTTTATAATGCAAAAACAAGCTCTTTCTGTATAATCACGCTTGAAGAACGTTTATTCAAAGTAGGAGATTCTACAAGAAGGAAGCCTTTTCTGAGTGTTTCTCATTTGCAGACTCATATTCAAAAAATAATAAAAAAGGAGAAGAAGTGCGTTATGACTGAGCATCATTTTAAAATGTGCCTTCATTCAAATAGATATATACAAACACAAACATGTATACTGTATAACATAGCTTAGCTTTAACACCCTGTTGTTTCAACAGTTCTCCATTTCTGGGTCTTCCCTGTTCTTTATAGTCGTTCTTCAGTTAGTTTATCAAAGTGCTTTATGCCTGCTCATAACGCAGCTCTTCTTAATGCTGTCGACTGCTCTATTCACTTGAATGGACCTTCCCAATGTTCGGCGGTCAATTATTTTTGTTGTTAAGCATAATTGACCGAAAAGTGAATTCCTTGCCTCTGATTCACCTCTCTCGTACCACTCCACAAGCAGTCCGGTAACTTATCAACCCCGGCGCATTCGGTTGCTAAGCGACCTCGGCTTATCTGAAGCCTACCTTCGGGGTGGTTCGCCCTGCCTGGGCATGTTTTCCCCGATAACGCCACCGGCGTTCCATACATCGGCCCGTACGTACGTGTGGCCCAGCGCTACTCACCGACGGCCAGCAGCAGGATGCTAGCCACGAAGCAGCCCGCCGCCACGCTCAGGTAGTACACACCCACGCGCATCTCAGCCGGCCACAGGGGGAAGAGCGTGGCCGCGATCACCGCGATGACTAGAGAGGGACACACACACACACACACACACACACACACACACACACACACACACACACACACACACACACACACACACACACACACACACACACACACACACACACACACACACACACACACACACACACACACACACACGTTGAGGACCCAACGTTGAGGACCCAGCGGTGGGGGGGGGGGGGGGGGGGGGGGGGGCACAGAGACTTTAAAGAGCCCACTCCTCTGCACACAGACTCACCGAGGATGAGCCCCATAGCAAAGGTCTTGAAGTGGACCGGGTCGTAAATCCACACAAACACCTGTGGACAGCGGGGAAGAGCGTTACCGAGGCAGGCTCAAGATGAATCATCCACGGCTGCTCCGATGGGCTTTCGGTATTCTCATGCCTTTGTGGTCTTCTTTACAGCGACTGAATGTCCATTCTTAAGCGGTCAACGCGCTGATGGGCTTCAAAAGCGAGGTTTGGCTGGCTGTACAGGGCAATCAGCCGGCCAACTGACTCACTCATACATATACATTCAGGGAGGAAATACTCATGCATTGATGCTTAGCGAGGCAGACCAACGTTTACAAAGTCAAAGATAAGTCATCTCAAGAGGTCGGCTTTCCCCGGGTTCAGAGTTCATCTAGAACCTTCAGCGCTGAGTCAATGTCAATTGTCGCTTCGACTCTCTACGAGAACACATTCAGTGCCAACGCTGAAGGTTTACCATGCAATTGAACACTTGAGGTGTGCATTAAATGCGCTCTCTCCCTCTACCCCTCTCTCTCTCTCTCTCTCCCCCCCTCTCCCTCTCCCTCTCTCTCTCCCTCTCACCCCCTTCCCTCTCTCAGTGTCTCTCTACCTCGTTTCCGTCCAGGAAGAGTTGGTCCTCGTGGGGCTCCAGTTTAAACTTCTTCTTCGCGTCCTTCTTCTTCTTGGGGGAGCCGGGGCTGTCGTCCTGCAGAGAAAACACAACCCCTGCGCCGTTACACATCATATACACACACATGCAGTGGTGAACCTTCAAAGGCCCGTCAGTAATGGCCCAAGCCAACGGATGACAAAATGGAAACTTCATAAGGCCCATCGCTAGGGGTCATGGTGACAGATGATCTGGATCTGGATCATTTGTCTACTTGACGATGAGATGACAGATACAAGGTTAGATAAGATGACAGACAAAACAATACAGGTATGACTATTTGGCATGCGAGTGTATTTCTTTTAGCATTCCTTTGCCATGTGCAGTGTGTGTTATAGTACGAGAAGCAGCAAGTAGACGATATAGCGTAAAGAGTTTAGAATCAAAATGGCAGCAATGTGTATACGTACGCCCTTCTCCTTCTTAGCCTCATCAGAGTCCTTCTTCTTCTCTTTGTCTTTTTTCCCCTTTTTCTCCTCCTCCTTGCTGCTGTCCCCCTTGGTCTTCTCCTTCTCCTTCTCCTTCTCCTTCTCCTTCTCCTTCTCCTTCTCCTTCTCTTTCTTGATCTCCTTCTCCGGCTTCTTCTTCATCACTTTGAGAGCGCGGTGGAAGAACTGCTTCTTCAGGAGTCTACCAACAACAACATAAACCACTGATTAAACACGTGTTTTTGAGGCACTTACTATCAAGCAAAAACAAGCATTTCGTAACTAATCACACTACGGAGGACTGAAGGGGCTTTGAGTGTTGGCAGTGTTTTGCATGCAGGCGAAGGCGATCACTGATGTACACCAGTTAGGACACGCTCATTAAACCTGTTGGCAGAAACGACAATGACAACCACGGGTTGTTTTGACTGGAAGAGTTGGCAACAGTGCGCAACATCAATTATTGCCAGCATAGTGCAGACATGACGATTGATTTTAAATAAAATAATAATGCTACTGCTTAAGTGTTTTGAAACTGAGAAATACTAGAGAGTGGTTCTAGCCAGGGGTGTGTGGCTAATACAACTACCCCCCCCCCCCCCCCCCTCCCCCACCTCTGATAACTCTGGTGGCTCAAGGTCATGTGTTCCCGCAGACAGGTGATCAAACAACAACAGACGGCATGCTTCCCGCTATAAATCAAATGTGTGCCAGTTAGATGGCCTTGTGTTTGCTTTGGCCCGTTTTGGCACAGAGGCACCAGACGTACAGCTGGCCTAAGACAACACACTTTGAAAATGTTTACTAAGAATAAAACATAACCTAATTCATTCTAAAAACACATCTCTTTGAGACAGTGGAACTGCCTTAAACTACATGTCTAAGACAGTGTAACCATCTAAAACAGATCTTAAACTAAATCTCTGTAAAACACATCCAAACACAAAGAAAACCATTCATGCTGGGCACATCCCCGATGTGACATTACTCCAGTTATTGGGTCTGAAATGAGAGCAAACAGGGCGTACAGAGGGCGGCTGTGTGTCAGCGAGGTCTGTCCACGGCCTACCGGTTGCAGTAGTCGACCACCGACTCTCGGGTGGTGAACAGGGCCTCCTCGCCCTTCTTGGCCTTGGCCCACTTGGAGTCCAGCAGACAGTCCACAGCCTTGGAGGCTGCAGGGCAGACGGCGCGGAGCAGCGCGTTGTTTTGAGGTTAGACACAGGATCAGGGAAGAGAGGACGCATTCAGACATGCGTGTCTAGGGATTCACCCATCATGCACAACAAAAGGTACTAAGAAAGGTAGGACAAAGTTGCCGTGTGCCGTAACCATGGCGATAACACGCCCCCCTCTTTCCTAGACCTCTCAGCCCCAAAACGCATTATTTAAGAACTCAAGTTGTGCTTAAACAGTGGGTTCATTGGCCCTTTAAACTGTAATGGTATTAAGCATCGGTACTCTGAATCGGCAAGTGCCCAAATGTAAGCACTTGTGCGGTCTGAGGAAAAAGGGGAATCGGTGCATCCCTATGCATAACGGCGGTTCGGGCTGCTCGATTATGGGAAAAATCATAATCACGATTATTTTGGTCAATATTGAAATCACGATCAAACAATCCTTTTTAAGTTTGAAAACATGTTGTATTTATTCAGCATTTCTCTCCTAAAAAAACCTTTGGAACTGAGAACTATACAACAAAAAATACACAAAATGGTCTAAAAGAAAATGTTCCAATCAAAAATAATATAAAGATATGTATCCAGCTGTTTTGCCCTTTCTATAAAACATAAAATAAATAAAAGAAATCTCGTTTTTTTTTTTGGAAAAACTCGATTATGTTAATTTTGTGATCGTTCAACGCTAAAACCGGAAATGGAAATCAATGCCTCAATCATTCCAAACACTGAATTTGGAGCCACAACTTTGTTCTTTAGCATGTTGCCCTCATGTACGTTTTACATAGCTCACCACAATGTAACTGTCCCTTCATGATACAGGTGACCATATAGAGTCTGCTCTGCTTATTAAAGGACAGCATTTCCAGACACGTGTCCGGATCAGTCACCTGCTATTACTTGGATAGGAGGACTAAAACAAACAGGGGATCCAGAAGCTGTTGATATGATGCGTCACAGCCATGGAGAAGCGATAAAAGAAAGAATCTATAACAATCTACATAAAATGGACACTGACCCCCCAAAACAGAAGGTTTGCCCTAAAGACCAAAATAAAGCAGCGGAGCACATTAAAGACAGTCATCCTCCTCTTCAGCTGTTCAACTTAGGTTTTGTCCTACTTAGATTTGTGGTAGTTCATCGGACTCAATTCATCTAACACTTCTTCTGCTCTTCAACCACTAGGATTAAACTGTGGCAGTCGAGTGGGGCCTGTAACACCAGATTGTACGTTTGAAACATAATTTTGTGGTAACTCCTCCTGATTGCACAGACTACGGCCATTATCACAGCATGTATATGGTCTGGTGTTAAATATTTATATAGTGGGGCTTCCCCCCCCCCCCATACACTGATGTTGTATGGTATCAGACTGCAATACCAGGCTCGGTTAGGCCTGTCACGGTAACAAGTTTTTCTGGGTGATTGATTACCCTAAAATTATTGCGATAATATTGCCGTTTTTCAACTAATATAATGATAACGACATAATAATGCAAGTACACCCTCTCGAAGATCAATAAACTTTTATTTCTAACAAAAAATGCTTGAGGGGGTTTACTTGTTGTGCCCTGTAATTATGAGCCCGAGCCCGATTTCAACCCAACATTTGGCCTACTCTGCTAAATTAATATAATATCATAAATATAATGTATAGAACGCCGGTCATTATCGGGAAAATAATCCCTGACAGGACACCTCCGCTGCGCGTCGGTGTCCTGTTCGCCCTGAAGAGGCTTATTTTCGAAAGTGACCGGCGACGTTCTATACATTATCCCGTTTATTACACGGCTACGTGCCGTAGTGTTGATCAGCAGAGAAAAGTCGTGCGTGCGCGTGCGACAAAGAGAGAGATGAAGAGGTGGCGAGAGGACTGACCGACAAAGTAGTCCACCCGGTGGCCGATCATGCTGGTGGACTTGGTGGGGCAGTTGAACCGGACATACTTGGCCACCGCCTTCTCCTCCTTGGTGGGCTCACTCGCCTCCTGCAGGAGCACACGTACACACACACACACACACACACAACAATGTACCAGTGTCCGTTCACATACCCACTGACGACTCAGTGTTTCCCCCTATAGGCATTCAGCGGCGGCGCACTACCTCTGCACATTTTTTTTGTTTTTTAGCAAATAACTAAATATGTTTCTCTCAGGTTTGAGGCACATTTGCACACTGATCTGGTCTCAGCGGATACCGCGGTCTGTGACTGTTGGTTGTTGTGTCATAACTGGAAGCTCAATCGGTCAATTTTTCTCAAAAGTTCTCACCAGAAGTAACCATTTAAAGGGTTATTTTTCAATAGATTTGCATGCCCACAGACCCCCCCCCTAGCGTTGCTAGGTTACCAACTCACAGCAGCACTGCTACAAAAGGAATCTAGGGGAAACACTGAATATGATTAGATGTCTATTGCCCTCTTTAATCCTTCATGCTAGGTTGGGGCAGTATCAAGGAATTTAGAAGTACAGAAGGTATGAAATTTAATACAGTCAAAAGTACAAACGCACCTCTTTCTTTCCCCCCGACATCTTATGAATAAATGTTTTATCATGTTGATATGTATTTTGGCAATGTTTTGAAGCAGGATATATAATTCAATAGTTCAAAGTACAGTCTTCACATTTGCACGATTGTTTTTCAGACTGAGATGCCTGGGAAACTGAAAGTGACAGTTATAGCAGCACACTGCCTTGTGGTGGTGTATCAAAATAATCACATCTCATGTCTGAAAGTATATAATTGTTTAAGTTCTAACGATATTGGATATTCAACCGATATTGACGCTACGAAATACAGCGTTTTGACGCAGGGAACTGAAGACGCCATCACCGGTACGAGGCCAAGGTGTCTAGAGAACTATATCAGGCATGGAGACGGTCAGCTAGCAGCACTGGTCATCGTTCGGTTATTGTTTCTACACAAGAGGCTAATGACAAAGTACACTGCCCTAAACAGTAGCCTAGCTCAAACACCATTAATGTGGATACATTACATTTAATTGCTCTTTAGAAGTGCATGCCAATAGCTCTACAACAGTAAAAAGCTGTAGAAAAACAGCGTTTCCAGTGGAACTCCGGTCTGGTTGTAACGTATATAGGCTGTATATAATCCAGGTTAAACATACTTTCCATGTGTACATAAGTGGAACTTGCTGACTCTGAAAAAAAAAAAACACGATTGCACAAGTAGAACCTATTTATTGCGATTTGGGCCAAATCTATGGAAGAAGGGCGCTTATGTCCTATTCATAATTCTATAGGCCAGATGTATTAAAGATTAAAAGCAAGCAAGACTTCGATGTTGGTATATTGCATATTAGAATAGAGACAATTTCATACATAATACAATGACTTTTTTCACCAGTAGCTCAGCTTTATTAATTGTTTACACAAAAACCGTCATAAACCCAGGTGAAAAAAGATACCACCCAAGCCTACAATCTGCTATACTATTCGATTTCGAGCTACAAGCACCTAAGAAATGTTAGGAAGGGACTCAGAATAGTGGCATCACTGTATTGATACGGTTTCATACTATACCAACCACTTCTATCAAAGATCACTTCTATCCTCTTGGAAATAAACTAGAATCTCTTGGGTTTATATTTAAGTGAGGACATTTCACTGACAAGCCACTTTGCAGCAGAAACCCTATGGCCGTTAAAGACACAGTAATCGATACAATTTGGGACATGTCACATCTTCATTTTGCTCACATGGGAAATGGAAGAAGAAAAAAAAAAAGGTGCTTTGTCAGCTTAGCTGAACTGTCTATATGCTGAGAGCCAGCATAGTAGAGTTCACAAGCGGGTGCTAACAGACAGCTGCTGATCAGGGCAAAAGCAGGGATGTGGGGTTCTCTCTGTGGATGTACCAAGACCAGCATCCGCCTGCCAACCTGAAGTGGTGCTCTGCATGTCAACACACAGGCATCAGAGAGAGAGCGGGAGAGCGAGACAGAGAGAGAGAGCGAGAGCGACAGGGGGAGAGGGAGCGAGACAGAAGCCGTTAGGGCCCCTGTGACTACGGCTGTATATTCTACCTGGAAAGAACGCACAGATATCATCTTGAATCTACTCCCTTATGTCAAACACCAGTCACACACCAACACACACAGCCCTCTCAGGGGGCCCACAAAGCAAGCTCAGCTTGCCAGCACTTGGCCATTTCCCCAGAATGCAAAGCTAGTTGGCTAGTATTACACAGGAGAAACTATGTACAACAGTTGATTGAAACTGCTGCACCGTGCAAAAAATGTATTAGGACCAAACACAACATTAATGTGGATGATTTTAGTGCAAAGCAGCACGCAAACATGTCACAATAACGAAATAACACAGCAGCCACAATGTAAACAAGAAAACCAACCACCTCAAAATGTAAATGAATAGCAATGCTTCATTTCGTGAAGACCTCTTCCCCTGTATCAGACCATGCGATAGATAGAGACTAGGAGAGGCTGTAGCTGTACTGTTGTGCAACCCAACACATGTTAACTATTGTATAATGCCGGCCTCGTTATGATGCAGGCATGTCATGCAATGGCCTCTTTCCGATATCCTGACTTAAGTATTTTTTACAAAGTAACACGTTTGACGTTCTCTAATGAAGATCATTATCTGCCATGATCTGTGAGACTTAGGCCTCGTCTTTCCTTCTGTGCGGTTAGCACTGCAGCTGTAGCCGGTGTTTACTGAAGAGTTGTTTATTTGCGGTGTAATTAACGTGTGTAGCGCAGAGAGGGAAGGATCTGACGCAGATTAGCGGGCTAACGTTCTCCAACCAGTTGAAATGGATGCACTTGTCTTGTGTTTGGACAGTCCGACCGCCTGCTAGCGAGCTTGAAGCGGCGGCTGTCGCATTTTGAACCCCAGGGCGTTTTCAAGGCTCTTTGTGGGAACCTAAACGTGCTTCAACAAGTTTTCAAAAATAAAAACATTGGCACAGTTTGTCCAAACAGCTAAAGCTAGCGTAGTTAGCTATACTGTGCGCTCAACGCTCATCTATTCGCCTGAGAAGGTAAACACTTGGACTGGTTGTGGTCGTGATATGTCATGAGAACGTTTGTAAAGTCGTGTATGTTTCTATAAATTGTCGCTTGGTTCGCCCGCAAGAGGCTTTAGGGGAAAGATGTTACCTGGATCCGCTTCTTGTGCCTCCTGCGCTCCGCCATGATCCTCCAACTCAGCTCTTCTTCTGACGTGTACGCGCATGCGCATTGTGAGTACTATCCGGAGTCGCACTCAACTAATTTACATTTACATTTAGGGCATTTAGCAGACACTTTTATCCAAAGCGACTTACAATAAGTAATAATTATTGGTATTTGTGGTCACCAAATCAGTTGGTAATTATTAACAACTAATTATTGAATATAGGTTATAAATTCCCCTCCACAAGCCACATTAACAAGGTTATTTCATGATATTGAATTTATTTTATTATTTAAAGGCATGCATTTATTCTTGGGGTATATATCAGAATATGAACAATGAGATTGACTCAGGATGCTAAACAGAAAAAGTCTTTATTCACATGCAAACATCGGAAACCAATTGAATTGATTGATTTAATTGATTTTCACTTCCAAACAGTAAAAATCCTTTTCATCATCCTAAACAAAGACTTAAAAAATATGTAATCATTTCAAATTCTGTACAAACGATGAGAAAAGAGCAATAGCAGCGTCAATAAAGAGTTAAACACAGAATAGTATATATGGTACAATAATTCACGGTTTTGTGAACACCAATATTACGGATATATAAAAAGCTTTTCCCATTGTATCTAAAAATAGCATACATGTCATTTTACCTCACTTTTAGTACTGTGGCAAACAAAATAGACATATGATGTTTGTTGTGAGTTATCCCTGATAGCAAGATGTGCAGTCTATTACAAGTAAAACCGATAAAAGCAGATTATAAACAGGTATGTAAAAAACATCCACCAGCCTCATGAACCAATCAGCAAACAGGCCTACCATTCAGGCCTACAACAGCATACAGAACTCATCGCAAATCGGGCTCTCCTACGCTATCTACGCGGTCTCGCTGCTCGCAGAAGGAGGGGAGTGGTTCTCCGTCTCGTTGAGGTGCTCCGGTTTGAGGAGGTCCGCTTCTCTCGGGCTTCCCATGATCTCCTCGCTGTTGCACGCGACGGGCGACCCGACCTCCGACGACCTGTCGCCTGGCTTGTCGGACGCGGCCTGGATGGCGGCGGCGGCATTGGCGGCGGCGGCGGGAAGCGGGAGGTTCATCATGTAGAACATGCTGCCCAGGCGCCGCGACACCTGAGGGAGAGCGAGCGTTGCGTCCGTTAGAAACCGTGTTCCATCAATAATCAATGAACAACGGCGCTCTCTTTCATGTGCACGTCAGCAACGTGGCAGTTCTAGGATATTTTAACTGAAGGGGGAGGGGGGGTTTTTCTAACAAAGGAGACCGTGTTAAATACCACTCAATGTCGGTGGTTCTTTAGCCAGAGGTTTTAGACCACAACAAGGCCAACATTTTTGCCAATGCACACCTTTTCCAAAATAATAATAAAAGGTTCCACAATACCTAATGCTCAAGCCAATAGAGAGACGGCATCAAAAGTAAGTGGACAGTTTGTTCCATCAACTTGCACCCATTTGAGCCAATCAGTGCTTCGTCATTGTAATAACTAGTGTTCCAGCACAGTAAAAGTGTCCTTGTGGTGCACTTCAGCGTTTTGTTTGATCCCTAACCAGATCACAGTGAAAACACAGTTGTCTCCTATCATGAGTCTCTTTCTCCATACCTGGGAGCGGACCTTGAGGGCGGGTCCTAGCTTGAGGCCCAACGTGTCCAGGAGATGCTCTTCAGAGAGCAGGGGCAGTGTCTCCCCATCAATCATGTGGTCCTTGAAGACCTGAAGCATGAAAGCACTTTGCTTTAATACAACTCAATAAAGAGGTTTATGTATATCAGAAGGCCACAAAACACTCAAACAACAAGTGACCGCACACCAAACCGACCTGGGCGTATTCAGCGCAAGTTGGTATGCTGTGGATGAAATTAGAAACGTCATCCACAGTCCATTTCCTCATGTTTTCGGAGGCCTCTTCCCCATTGAGATAGAGATTGGGCTGACCTGTTGAAAACAACAATTGGACATGAACTCGTTGAATCGGTGTGCTAGAATACAATGGCATACATGTAAACAGATTTAATGGATGCGTACCAGGTTGGATGAGACCAGGCACTGGGAACATGTGCGGTACCCCAGTGAGATTCCCAGCCGCGGCGGGGAACATGAATTTGTCCTGAAAAGCCGAGCACTGGCCGGCCATGTCTTTGTCCGCACTGCTGGCCGCGTCCGGGCAGCCGTCTTGGCCGTTGCCGCAGGCTTTCCTCAGGCCTTGCTCCGCGTCCTTGTAGTTCTTCCTCGCCGCCGCCGACAGCTCTGACTCCATCTTGATGGGCAGGTGCGTCTTGTGGGCGGCGGCCTCCTCGCCCGCGTCACCCTTTGCCTCCGCGTCCTTCTCCTCGCCAGACGCCGTCCCCGGGCTCCGCTCCACGCCCTTATCCTCGACGTGGCCCTTCAGGCTGGCCATGTGGCTCTCCGTGCTCTTGTGGCTGGCGGGCCGCCTCCCCACCCGACGCCCTCGCTCCCGATGCACGGTGCCAATGGGCGGGTAGGGGCTGGAAGACATGACCATGCTGTTGGAGTGCAGGTCTTCCAGGGAGGGCCGGTCCACGAAGACGTCGTGGCCGTCGGGCATGCGCTGGCGGCCCCTGAAGGCCATGGCGTTGGCTTGGTACATGAGAGGGTTCTCCATTCCCATCAGCCCCTTCTGGTGGGCGTTCTCCAGCTCCTTCTGGTGCAGGATGGCGTTCATCTCCATCCTGGACACACGCAAGGGCGGCGATATGCAGTGGATGAGCCGTAGGGTGTTTCTTAGAGTTCATAGAGGCTCATAGAGTTCATAGAGGTTCATAGAGTTTGTTCGAATTTGACATTTGTTTCGGATTGACAGTCACTTGGATTACATTTGGACTCAAGTCAAGTTGTGGAAAGCTGGTTTGACTTTATGAAGAATATTGAGTTATGCTGCTGCACAATACCTGGCTATGTTCTGCTTATGAATGAGCTCCTGTCGCCGGGCAACAGTTTCCATGGGTTCGGAGGGCAAGAAGCCATAGCCTGCTGAGACGGACAAGACACGGAGGAGGCGGCCCAAGGGATCGGCAGGGGATTGATGGGGATTATTAACACTTCATAACGATTTTTTCCCATGCTTGAGGGTCTATATTTGACGAGGCAAAGTGTGTGTGCAGAGTCACCATTACCTGCTCCTGAAAAGTTTCTTCCAGGATGAACGTTGGCATGTGGCATGAGTGGCTGGCCGAGGTGGTTTCCCATGTGCATTTGTCTGGCTTCAGAAGATACCATCTCTGTGGGGGGCACCATCTCCCTGTAGAGATAGAGTGACATGAGAGTTGTCAACCAAAGGCGAGAAATATTAATATAATTGTAACATAGTAACCAGGGTTACCAAACAGTAGAAAGCAGCATGGAGGCCAATTGCAATGTTCTGGTGGTTACTTTATTCTATAGTCCACTTCGGTCTTTTCAAACTCAGCGTTGCACTTAAGTCTCAGCATTGCACTTAAGTCTCCACTGGCACCAATGTTGCGTGTACAGCATTTGCGAATTCTTGCAGTATTTGCCGGAACTGACCTCTCCATGAAGCGGGGCTCAAACTGTGTGGGGACCCCGTGCATTCTCTGCTGCCCCTGGCTGAGTATCTGTGGAGCCATGGCCATCTGGTTCCTCATGATCATCTCCTGCCTCTGCCTCAGCTCTGGAGAACAAGCAGAGATCCCCCCCCCCATGATGTAGCTCAGCGAGTAGGCAACTATAGCTACAGTGCAGTAAAAGTAGAACAGCTTCAGAACAGCCCGAAGCCAGAAGGTGTAGAAAAATCTCTGCTGCCCTATGTGCCCTGAGAGACAAACAATGCGTGGCTCAATTTATAAACAGCCTTCAAGCAAAATTTGTACAAAAAAGTTGTTGCACAAACACATGTTGACTTAACAGCCAGATTCTTGGATCTGAGGTGTTAACATTTGTTAGACAACATTTGTAAGGCAATTGTCTCACCTCCGGCGGACATGCCGTTCACCAGGCGGTACCAGTGCTTCTCATCCAGCGCCCCCTGCTCACCCAGCGCAGTCATCTTCCTCAGCTGCTCCCGCGGTGTCATGACGGCCCCCTCCGTCAAACAGTGGTCGAAGCCTGGGGAGGTGAAGGGGAGACACAAACAGATCAAATATTGATCCTGTTTAGCAGATGTAGGCTATCTGCAACTCGTATGTCTCTAATGCCTTAAGGCCTACTTCAGCCTGTTTCAATCAGGCTACGTTACACAGCACAGCTCTACAGTAACTATATATATTTTTTCCCTGTGTGAGTTCCTATTTCTAACACTAGGGTGCAGCAGAGATTAAAACATTAAATAGCTGGAGGCGCATGTTATGCTTGAGAGAGCTATTCGAATGTGGCCTATTCATATCGACGAACCGAATTGAATCCAACTGAGTAAAGTCCTACTGAAAAAAACAGCTGGTGACTTTAATTGTCTTTATTTCTCACTTCACTCTTGTCAAGCAGAAGGCACAAATTCATAGCAGAATTTCAAAACAATATTCAGGCAAAGAATTGAATTGTGTCATACTTCCTGCTTGTTTATTTTATGAAACCGTTTGCAGCAAATTAGAAACAATTAAATCCTTGTGAATAAAACAGCTTGGGAAATCGTGTCACTTTTTTTCACAAAGCTGTTGGCACAAACAAACAAACCCAGGCCCATTCACACACACACACACACACACACACACACACACACGCACGCACGCACGCACACACGCACGCACGCACCCACGCACGCACGCACGCACACACACACACACACACACACACACACACACACACACACACACACACACACACACACACACACACACACACACACACACACACACACACACACAAGCACACATACACGCGCACACACACGCGCACACATACACACGCACACACACACACACACACACACGCACACACCTCATTGTTCTTGGCTGAGCCAGCAGCTTGTGTACACCGGCAGAGTCTTCTTAGACACCTCCAATTAGCTCCCAACACTGCGTAAATCCCATTAGCCAATATGATACTGTAAACGACAGCCCAATAATGTAGCTCTGCCTAATCCCAGGCCACTGAGTGTCTGGCTTCCCCGAGAGGAGATTCAGGGTTGCACAAAATGCATTTGGCTCCTATTTCAATAGAGCTCTTTATTCATTTCATGATGTATGCATTAATACTGTAGTGGGAAACACTACGGACGTCGTATAGTCCGGGCCTTGTTTATGTAAAGCAATGCGAAGTTGGCATAACAGTGTTATCCACAAACGCACTTGGAAGATTTTACCCCCATGGCCCTCGTGGAAATCCCCCCCAGAAAACCGTCTAATCTGGGCCCTGTAATCCCCCAGTTAGCCCAGGAGCCGTCTGCCCCGTACATCTGTTGCCCATGGGCTGGCCAGCCAGCTCCCCACCCTGTCCCACCCCAGGATCCTATTAGCTAAATCCTGGCTATACAGCACTTTAAAGGGATGTGTGGGAGGTAATCCACACGTTTAGCGTTTTACCCTCAGCAAACCTGGCCTGTAAGCATGGCGGACAATACACCTGAAGTGCTAAGCTTATTAGCCCCCATCAGACCCAGAGATGCCCTCAAAACACCTTGGGGATAAATCTGGCCACGCAATCGGTTTATGTCTTGTTATGTCTTTCTTTCTCTCTCTCTCTCTCTCTCTCTCTCTCTCTCTCTCTCTCTCTCTCTCTCTCTCTCTCTCTCTCTCTCTCTCTCTCTCTCTCTCTCTCTCTCTCTCTCTCTCTCTCTCTCTCTAACCCCCCCCCCCAACACACACATTAGGGTTATTAGCTAGCATCAGCAAATGAGGCGGGAAAGAGCGAGAAAGAGGGGGAAACTTAATTTGAGGCTTTATATCTTGGCCTTTTTCTGAGGTTACTGAACCTCCTATTTTATGTCATGACAAACTGTTGGTGTAGGGCTCCGGTCCTGAGACAGTCACATTAATATGGGATTTTAGCATTAATTTAAGGACTAAGCACATCATTATCCTCAGTCCTCGGTATCTTGGAGAGTTCTTAAAGTTAAATAATTTAACGTCACCACAATCACAGTATTTATTTACAATTAACATTTGAAATGATTGTAGTGTGTTGAAGTATAAACTGGCTATGGTCTTAAGCATCAATATCTAATTTGTGAAATACGAAGGCTGCGCCGCAGTGACCAACTGTCTTGTGATTGGGCGGTTGGATTATTTGTAATTGCTAGGCTAATCTCATTATGGGAATGAATTGAAAGGAAAAATTGCTGACGACTTACATGAAGCCCTGAGGAGGTCATATCAGACAAGACAGAGGCATTGTCTAGTCGTCCTAATCCCAGACAAGACATACAGACACGCAGACCTGCGCACGCATGTTTGCACACACACAAACACATGCACGCACACACGCACGCACGCACGCACGCACGCACGCACGCACGCACGCACGCACGCACGCACGCACGCACGCACGCACGCACGCACGCACGCACGCACACACACACACACACACACACACACACACACACACACAGTCACACAAAACACACGCACACACACACAAACTCACACATACACACGCATGCCCCCACACACACACACACACACACACACACACTGTAGCAACGACCCATCTTGGGTGGTTGAATGTGTTTCGATTTCATGGCATTCTTAAACAACAGTGATCCGTAGTGAAACTTATTTATCACGACAAGTATTGATCCAAGATCTGGCTCAACAATTCTGACATAAGCCATAACTCTGTCCCTCCCGCCAAGATATGTTGGATTATGAAATAGATTGCAAACAATACATTAAAAGGAATAGAACTTTCACAATTAACTAAAATTATGGAATTATATTTGCCATAAAATTAGGATATCCTTGTAATAATCTTTTTTTTTCTCGACAGGACGCATTGCAACCTGCCCTCAAAAATACATAATTTTTTTAAATGATTATGTATTTTCGGAAATAATGTCTTAATAAGGAGGCAAATCAAAATCAATTGTCTACATTCTCCACATTATAGCACCCAACATCCATTTTCTTACTTTTTCCACACAAATGGCAAATCAACCAACGTATGATTGCCATCAATGCTTGCATTCAGGTTCAGACAAGAAGTAAGCATTTGTAATGCATTCATAGGCCCAAAGAATGTCCTATGTTTTTTGTTTTTTGTATTTATGGTAAAGGCAAATATTGTTGATGCATACAAAAAATTGTTGTCTTGTGTAAAAATGGTTGTGTTAAGAGGTCAAAGGTCAAAAGGAACCAAGCAGGTAAGCGCCTAATGCTAATAAAGAAAAAGGTACATTTTAAAGTACCGTGTATTCTCTTTTTACATTTGACTTTGAGAATAATTCAAGGAATAATTAGAAATAATATAATATCTTAAATAACTTCAGTTGATTACATAGTTTAATTTTACGTTAACTTTAAGATAAGTTAAAAAATGTTCTTTAGCTCTTTGAATAATTGATTCTGATCAATGATGTTCCAAGGATGTGCATTATCTTTCAATAACGTCAGTGTTGGTAAGGAACTTCAGCTTTGCCTATGCCACATAACCACCCTCATCCTACTTTATTCTCATAGTTTATTCATTACATCAACTCTTCTTACAGTTTGCTTGCAGTTATGAGAAAGTAAGACTCATGGATGCATTACCACAGTGCAATTCTATTTTCAATGTAGGAACATTCTATGATGAATTAAAAAAAATAAATGGTCATTTATCATACGACTTTTTCCTTTTGCCGTTATCGCGAAGTACCTGAGGATAACTGTTGAACTCAGCTTGGATAGAGATCGGATATTTTACATTCACGAATATGATTTGTCTGTGTAAATAAATATATTTTTTTAATATGTCAAGGTCGAACAGTTCCCATGGCAAATTACCAAAGAGCATCCTGTTAGACAATTCACTATCTATTTTGCAGGAAATGTAAACTCACACAAAACATTACTGGAATTGGCCTTCACAGTGCAAAAAATGCGAACTAACCATTCACGTCACAGGAAACGAGAAAAATGTGGGAAGAACAGAAGGAGAAACGCTCTGAGAAGATTCTTTTAGTTGACTCACCTCAAATTCACACCAGTTAGCAGCAGTACAAATGTGGTCAATCTCGCTCCAAAAACCCAAAAGCTAAAGCAATTGAAAATATGCTGCTCAGGAATCAGGTGCTGGTTTCCCGGCCACACTCTTATCACAGGTTTCCCTCAAGGAAGTTAAAACGTCCTACACTTCACCTCGCTCACTTCGCCGACTGATCAGGGCCTTGCCTCGCTTACAACTACCCCAGTGGCCCCTTTACCGTTCTCGCGGGCCAGCTAACTGCCTTAACTTAAAAAAAATACTTTTTAAATACAGATTTATTTCATCTCCATTAGCTGGCCTTATCTCCTGCGGTAAGCCGTCCCTGCACTGACATCACATGTGATCTGCCGGCCAACTGCTCGGCTCTGCATCTCGCCTCTCATGTGTAATTACTGGAGCAACGCTGCTGGCCCCCTTAAGCATGGAGCTGCTAAACCTCTTTTAACATTTACCTCACTAATCCCTTGTTAGCACTTTAGGCCCGCGGTTAAGACACCTAAACACTTAGCTTCCTCCTCCGATGGCGCCCGGTATGGTCGACGTCCATCCGTCCGCCCTCTGCGTCGGCCTAGCACACACACACACACACACACGCTCGTACGTGCACACACACAAACGCACACACACATGCACAAGGACGCACGCACAGTCCAACTGAAATTGTGTGGCCACATGCTGGTTATTAAGAAGAAGATGAATGGGAGGGGGGGGGGGGGGGGGGAGAATGAGGATAGCCTTTGTTAGGGTTTTCCTTCAGATGTCCAGAATGGGGGTCAGAGGTACTGACCCCCTGTACCCCTGGGGGTAAGCTTTGGGATTTCAACCAAACATGGGGGGGGGGGGGGGGGGGGGTGGGGAGATCAGCCTATGTATGCGTGGATCCTCCTCCGTCTCAGACCGCCATGTCTGACCGTTGGTGCTCACCACCCGCCCACAGCCTGGCCCTGCATCTCCCTCCATCGTGCTTTGTAGCACTGGCTCTCAAACGGTTTTCTATAATGTATCCCCTCCGAGATTTTGTTTGAAGGCAAGTAGCTCTTTCAACACCTTTTGGAATTGGAAGAAAATGCAAATAATCATTCATCTGTTATTCTTATTTGGTGTAAACATGACCATTGATTGCTTCAAAGAAATAGTAAAAAACATTGGCTTGAACTGCATTTTGTTTTGCATTTAGTATGTATTGACATTAAAGGTTAGTATGTATTGACATTAAGTGGTATTGTTGAATATTGTCCAGAATCAATCTTAAAATATATTTTAATGTATGTTATTATATAATATATTATATTATAATAATATTCTAATATTTGTATATATTAACGACAGAAATAAGAGTATGTAACAAAAACATTTCACTTCACATCCTGTATGAGTATGTGACAATAAAAAACCTTTGAATCTTTCAATCTTAAAAAGTATCAATAGATTTCTCCAAAGTGCCCCCTGCATTCTTCAAAGTATCCGCAGGTGTATTACGTACAGGGAGAAGCACGTCTGTATGAAGTAAGGTAAGGGAAGGGGGAGTTGAGGATAACGTCCAGCTATCAGCGAGGCGGGCATAGCTGTTGGCCGCAGCGGTTCCTGTTGGCCCAGCCGCAGACTGGGTGGTAGTGGTTTAGTGTGCCCTCCTCCCGATCCTCAGGGGAGTGAGGGCTAAGCAGGCTCAGGTGTCATTACTTTGCTGCGTGCTTATCCTACATACGCACACGTACAGGTGGCGAGCGGGGAAAAGTTCACACACGCATGGACAGGTATGTGCATGCAGACACGTGCACTGCACACATGCAAGTGCGTGGATCACACACACACACACACACACACACACACACACACACACACACACACACACACACACACACACACACACACACACACACACACACACACACACACACACACACACACACACAGACAAAAACACACATACACACACACATACACATACACTTTGCCTCACTGCAAAACAGGAGTCTCGGTGAGGCAAAGTGAGGCAAAGTTAAATAATTGATTGATACATGCGTCTACAGGTACCCATGCACACACATGTATGTGCATGTGTGTGTTTGTGTGTGTATGTGTTGAAAAATGTACATCCACACATACACATAAGTTTATGTCCACAGACTGTTTGTTTGTCTGTCAACCTGTATCTATCTGTGTCTAGTCCTCTGCCTTCCCGCCTACATGACATGTATACCTGTCTGTCTGTCCATATGCCTGTCTGTTGTTCCCTTCCGGACAACATATTTGCCCCAAGACGTTCTGATCATCTCTTTTCTGAGAAAAACAGAATCACACAGAAATGGCTTAGGAATTAGGGGAGTATTAGTAATAGGTGTAAACCACTAATTTAAGAATCTGCTAGGTGTAAGCCTTTTAGCAGGGATTTCTTCAGCTTGTGGGCAAGCGAGCATTACAGGAGTCACGGTGAGGCGAAGGTTTTAAACTCTTTCGAGGTTAAAACCTGGTTTGTGCGCGGTCACGCACCATCTTGTGATTACAGCACCAATCTGTTGTCCGGACAAACTGGCAACATTGTGGTGTCTCCCGCCCCGGTGGCCACCCCGCCAAAGCCTAATCCGGTAAGGTGCAGCACTAACCCTGTTGGCAATCTCATTTAGGCCTTGATAACAGTCAAGGATCCTCAAGGATCAGGAATCCCTGGAATAAAGTCAGGGGAGGTAAAACCTTAACGACATTCCCTCCAAAAGAAACGGTCTCTGATCCACTGATCCGTGTTACATGGCGTTCACTCTGTTGCCCCAGTGAAGACTTGCTCCATCTCTTACCACCATATCCCATCTTTGATATGTTTCAATACACACTATGGGGGTTCTCTCTCTCTCTCTCTCTCTCTCTCTCTCTCTCTCTCTCTCTCTCTCTCTCTCTCACAATAATGAACTATTCACTTTCAATACTACTATACCTTACAAATCATGAATCAGTTCGTATAAGTTATGACAGGGATTTAGCCACAAAGACATTACACATGAACAGATTTGTGAAATTGATTTGTGCATTTTAAACTTAAAGTGCATTTAGAGGTGTACTTCTGGATTCAGAAGTGAATGAAAAAAGGGTTAAATAGTTAGCACAGCTAAATATAGATGCAACAACATCACACTCTGTTATCTGATATGCAAACAGAGATAATGAACCAAGATAATGGTCAGAGTTTAAACAACCACAAATATTGATTTATGCAGGTGCCAACTCAAACACTATCTCTCATGGAGTACCATGAGAGATAGGGGGAGAGAGAGAGGGAGAGGTCTATATCTTGATAAGGGTATATTCTGCCGTTTAGGACGCTTTTGTACATGAATGTCACCTTTTCAATTGATTGATTATTCTATTAATAATTCCAAAGCATTTTCCTTCCTGTGTTTCCTCTATTTCAAGACCCCCCGGTATCACTCCTTCCTCTTCTCCTTCCTTCCCTCACTTCCTTCCCTCACTTCCTTCCTCCCCACTAAAATCACCAAATTGTCACTGAGCTGACTTTTGAGTGACACTGTGTTATTATCACTGACCCTCCTCAGAACCCCATCGATCCATCCTCTGCCCCAGTGCATTGAATGAATGGCAGGTCAGGAAGCCTGTAGTATATATTTTAGTATATATTGTCTGCACTGTTCCTCCCCCAGTGAATAAAGATGATTGCCACATGGGTGATCTCTCTGACCCTGCTCTCTATCCTGCCAGCCAGCCTACGGGCCGCATTCCCCGGGAGATGTTCTCCAGTCTGCCGTGCAGGACAAACTTACCCTTTGTGAGGATGCATTCATGCTGCTGCATCACTCCATGACGTGCATACACTCGACTGAACACGCTGGTATTAATCAACTTCAATCAACTTCACTTTCAGAAATCGGCATCTATCTTTACGCAAAGGGTCAATCCAATAGCAGAGGGAAAAACTACTTGAAAGTAGGTTGATTACAGAGGAACTCGGATCCACTGAAATGCAGAACTACGCGAAAGATCTCCTCACACAAACTCTGCACAGGCAGACACACGCAGGCAGTTGGTACACCATTTCAGGTGAGACGAACAATCAAATAGCACCACAATTGCTCACCATTGCTCCAAACCTGCGTCAAAACTGTTTTTTAAATAAAAGAACAGGAACATGTGACGATTACAGCATGACTCAAACCTCTGCCCACTTGTTTGAGGAGTATCTTGGGGACAGGCGGGGCAGCATGAAGCTTGTGGAAGTCTTTGAGTGGGGGAGTGTGTTGTCACGCACGGCCTCCCGAGTCCTCACCGGAGAGCTGCTGCAAGAAAACACTGGGGGTCCACTCCAAAGGAGGAAACCAGTAAGTCATCCAGTGTGGAGCTGCTGGTGGCGGTAATAGGTTGTAAAGGGACCTTTTCATGTTGTCCCCTGTCTGTTTATCATGTTTATTGTGGACCCCTTTAAGGCTGTCTCCGTCTCCGCCCAGAACCCTGCAGAGAGTAGGGACGTCACACACGCACACACACGCACACACGCACGCACACATGCAACTCAAAACAAATGGCCAATTGATTTTCTATTCTCTTTAATAATTGTACGCGACAAAATAGGCTGTATTCATGTACTTGCAAATCCCATTCCTTTCTACATCTGGTCCATAAGGTTTTATTCTTATATATTTCATTCTTATATTCTTATATCTTCTTCTGGAACTTTGAGTTGTAAAAAATGTCTCCCAAACATGGGCTTTGTTTAGACAGTTTGGAATTGTGTCGACTGCACTGATATTGGATGACTTCAGGACAGAGGTATTGAAGAACCCCCCAAAAATGTAACTTTTTTATGTGGCCAAAAGCTTCAGGGTTCTCGATCCAATGGAGATGGATAGACTGAGTTTAATTTATTGATGCATCAGCCTGTATGAGAATACTTTTCACCTGTACACTGTCACTCTAAATTGTACTTTTATTTACTTACCAATAAATGTAGCCCACATTATTTCTCCATCCCTTGCAGTTATCCTCACCTAAACCGTTCCCGTACTGAAGAAATTTTTTGACTTTTAAGACACTTGATTGCAAAGTATTTGGTTAAGAGTCATGGTCATTGAAAGACAGCTGGGAACATAAAACAATGGGTGAAAGACGGTGACCTTGCTCATCCAGACTGGTATGAACTGGTAAGACTGGTAAGGATAAGACAACCCATGAAATATTTTCAATGCACAATGAATTAGGGGAAGGGGAGGTAGTCATGTTTAGGTGAGCAAAGGCATTTACAAAATAAAGACAAGAAAGGAGTTGCCCTGCTAAAAGAAACAAAGGAATTTCAAAAAACAAAAGCCTGAGCGAATGGATTGGGTGGATGGTGAGGCCAGGCTGCTAAACACTCCCCGTTCAAGAAGGCTGCTACCTCTAGATGCAGACAACAATTTACACAATTGGCTTAAAACATTTGATGAAAAGTCAGGAAGACCATACCGTTTATGTGACAACATAAAATACTTTTTTCCAAGACAGCTACATAATCTCTCAAACGGAACCGAGAGCTAAACCTAAATATCTCAGCCATCTTCCCCGGGGGCCAGCCGCCGCCGCCGCCGCCGCCGCCGCCGCCGCCGCCAACAATCCGACCTGCTGCCTGCACGACCCACCAACGCAAAGGACAATGAAAGGACCACCAAGCCAACATATAGTGTGTTTTTTTATCCAGGTTTAATTGCATTTATTTTTGCACAACAATTTAAACACTTTCCATGGGATAACCGAGCAAGCAAGCCAATCAAATGAAACACTTTACACGCGATAAGAAGTGGTCGCGAACCATCAACGTGGGAGGTGATCCGAGCCGGGACGAGCAGGCTGAGAGCACAGCGGGGCGTCCGGGGCCGTGGGTCAGCGCCTAC
This sequence comes from Gadus chalcogrammus, assembly GCF_026213295.1. Lineage (NCBI taxonomy): Eukaryota > Metazoa > Chordata > Actinopteri > Gadiformes > Gadidae > Gadus > Gadus chalcogrammus. The sequence continues at coordinate 7,856,394 of NC_079419.1, read as the reverse complement.
CGGGGGGGAGCTTACTGCTCCATGGCGGCACACAGGGCCAGGTCCTGGTCGGTGGCCACCATCTTGTCGACCTTGACCCCGGCGGAGGCCAGGATGCCTTGGAGGTCGGCGAGGGTCTCCTCGGGCATGGTGGGCTCCCTGCTCAGGATCCAGGAGAACTGGGCGCTCACGGGACCGAACTGGCTGCAGCCGAACACCAGGGCGTGGCCGGTGTAGTCGGTGGACAGCACCCAGTAGTCGCCAGGGGGAGAGCCTGGAGGAGGGGGGGGACGGCATTACAAGCAAACGTCAACCAAGACAGCATTGGCGTAGGGGAGGGTATATAGTAGTGTGGCCTAAGTTTGCTAAATTGTATGCCTTGGTGCCGTTGATTTCTACAATATGAATTGGAATATTTTGTGTATTGATTGTGATATTTAGAAAGAATATGTTGGAACTTGGATTGCGAAATGAAAACAAAGAGGGTATTGGACATGAATCTGTGCGTGTGGGTTGGTGTTTGAGCTTATGTTTGTGTTTCTGTGAATGTGTGCGTGTTTGTGTGTGAGCGTGTGTGTGTGCGTGTGATGCCCTTACCCTCGAAGAAGGAAACCTCAAGCTTGGCGGGCACAGTCGGGTCCGTCGCCTTGGCAGATCCAACAATGGCGTTGATGCTTCCGTTGGCGCTGCGAAAGAGGCAAAATAAACCATTCATACACAGAAAACACTCGGTACATATGCATCCACATTGTACGGAGCCAGTTGGGTCCCTGGAGGCCCCCACTTACAGCAGCTCTCTGTTGAGGACTCCCACCACCCCGGGGCTCTTATCGCTGTAGGTGGCCGTGCCGCACTCCCCCTTCTGGAAAATGGTCGGCAGCTTCGTGATCTCGTACCACGTTCCCAAGTACTGCGAGGTGGGAGAGCGTGAAGAGTGAATTTTGGAAGAGTTAGAATTGGAACAGGAACGTCGGTGAACAACAGATTAAACATTCATTTTACATATTGTAGGTTGTCTAGAGCGTTATGGTTTTGCCCGCTTTTGTCACATTGGGGCCTCAATGTTGATTGTGTTATATACGAGAAGATTATCAGACCGTAGGTAAAACCGAACCAAGCCATGCAATTTAGCATTTGTTTACAATTCAGTGAGTGTTTTCACCGGTTTGGCAATCTGCGCATTGTGGCCCTTCAGCTCTCAAAACCTGCAGCTCATCGATTCTGTTAACGAAGCTGGTTGATTTGAATTGAGAGAGAGAACAGAAATGACTGTTGCTGTCCCCTCCCAAGGAAAAAAGGAAAAAAGATGATCTAACAAATAAGAGAAAAAGGCGCGCAGAAGTAACGAGAGCAGGGAGTTTGGGGTTCACCTGAGTGGCATCAAAGTTCTCCTGGACGGCGGGCTTGGGACACTTCCCCCACACAAACACCTGAGCGTTGGCTGCCATGACGGACAGCAGCGTCAGAGAGAGCACCTGGAAAACCTGCATCTTCGTTATAAAACCTGCAGTCAGAGAGAGGAGGACAAAGAACAAAATGGACGAGTTCTTCTGAACACACTGGGAATATATTGAGCACTAGCTTACATGGTTGAGAGCTTTAAACCACATTATAAAAGACGATGTTGCCAAGAGAGAGTGCAGCTCAGGGCTGCTTCTTACCTGTTAGTATTCTGGAGAATTACCTGGTTGCAATGAATTGTAATGGATTGGCTTCATATTTATAATGCTTGAGGGCCTCAGCTGCACTAACGACCGTGTAAGATGGCCCCTCCCACCTGTTTACATAGAGGCGGCTATAGAAGAGGCCTACTGTAAAGAGGTGGGAGACCTGGCACCTGTTCAGCTGATTATGTCGCTCCATGGCTAAATACACATCGATGCATCGAGCTGTCCCGCTTTTGTTGCATCACAAATGAAATCGTTGAAGTTAAGGGAATAGCATGGCATGTTCGGATCGTCCTTGGTTGACCACATACCCATTCACATTCCTCTTGAGTATTCTTAGAAAGTTAATATGTGAAGGTGCCCCGGTTTAAAAGATTCATTCTTCTCAATCATTACCGATGACCTCACAGCCTGTATTGATTATTTCAAACTTTAAACCTCTGACCACATTTCTCCGTTCACTTGACTCCAATGCTTAACGTAAAGCCCACACAAAGGTCTGGGATGGTTTTGTTTTGAACAAGAATCAGGTATCTGAACATTTATGATGATTACTTTGCCAGCTGAACATTGCATGCTCGTTAGCCAAAAGCTAACCTTGCCTGACTTGCATGTAGCACTTATATGAGAGGGGAAGGTAAAGGAGATTGATTAAAAAAAAAAGCAGGTGCCTTTGATGTAGGTCTTCTCTGTTTACAGAACAAGAAAATTCCATACAATTTATCCCATAGCACGTTTCCACAAAAAGTCATCGTCCTAAATTCACATTGCAGTGAATTGTATTTCCTCCTTTATGTTGAACTAATTAACTGTCACAATTAATTATTCTGTTCGATCACCTTCAGGTCGATTTAGAAAAATAGATCCACACTGACAGCCAAATATATTCCTGACACACCTGAACATTTTATAGCATTTTTTTAATGACTATGGCTGACAATTCAAAATGGATTCATTAGTCTTTTGTATGGAGCTATTCGTTTTGTTTCACCACTTTTTAGTACCACTTTTGAAAACAAATTTAAAAAGGCCAATATTCGGGTACGAGTCGAACTGGGCCTATATTAATATTAATGAATAATCCGGAACCATCCTTCACTGAGCTAGCTGAGGGACGTAGCGTGTCCTTGCAGTCTCTCCTGAGATGAGGAGCTTGTCAAAGTGGTGATCGTCACAGATAACGACCCCCTCACCCTTAAAGGAGGGCGTCTAGGCGTTGGGAGGTGCTGCTGTTAACGCCCGTGGTAAGCAAAGATACTTCCCGACAAATGGACATGATACTTGCTTGTGTGATATGCAATTAGCGCTTGGATTTAAAGGGTCCATGAATCCCGAAATTGCCATTTGTACCTCGGAAGATCAAGTCCTCTAAAACAGACGAGTTTGGAGTCTGAGGGAGCCGCAGATAACCTCACAACCACCTCCCTTCTGAACTGAAGCTCACACACACACACACACACACACACACACACACACACACACACACACACACACACACACACACACACACACACACACACACACACACAAACAAAACACGCACACACTTGCAGACAAACACACACAAACACACACACACACACACACACACACACACACACACACACACACACACACACACACACACACACACACACACACACACACACACACACACACACACACACACACACATAAGTACATATACACGTACACAAACACACACACAAACACACATACACACACGCAAACATACACACACACAAACACACACACACACACACACACACACACACACACACACACACACACACACACACACACACACACACACACACATACACACATACCAACACACACACACACACACACAAAAACACGCTAATTACGTTATTATATTATGCCTCTCTCTACGCCAAAGTTCCTGGGACATTCTTGTATATTTAGGTTAAATGTCATTCCCCTCGTTTTCCCTTGACAGCTAGCTATGTTCACAAGAGCCAAATATAGGTGTTTATGTGTGTGTTCATAAAAACATACAAGCATAACTATGAGCATCTTTGGGACCACATACTACAGGCAGATAACAAACACGAGACCCCCAGTGTGTTTAAACAGGTGTCCTAGTTTGGGTTTCACCAGGAGATGTTTGCTAATGTAAAACATGGACACATTCCTGCTTTAATTTCACCCCTGAGATGATCCTTGTTTACTTTTTGCATATAATCTGGAGGTTGCAGTAGAAACACATCAGAATGTGTCAATAATAATGCATTGATTTGTATAAAAAATATAAACAACACCATACAGAAAAAGGCTAAGGAGCTGTTTTTGGTCATTTAAAAAAAAAAAAAAGGAACCTAACCCATAATTATAGTTCTCCCATGTCTATACACGTTGCATGGGCAGAAAAGACCACATCTTTAGAGGTTTAAGAGAGGTTATTGAAATAAATAAACAAAGGAGATTTGTAGGTGGTAAATAATACATAGGAAAAAAGACCCACGTCTTTTTGAGTACAATTTTGAGCGACCATTACAGGCCATTGAAGACAAATATTGTTATGGGTTATCTACTCAGGTACTACTGGTCTTATCTTTGTGATGCTGTATCGACCAATCAGACTCAGTTGAAAGGTATGCCGCCCTTCTGTACCCAGTGGCTTTAATGTCGGCCATTACATTTATTTACCTGTTTTTATTGTTATACTTTTGTTTTTTTGTTAATTCATTGACACTGCTTTCGGACATTAAACACAATGCCAAACCATTCCACTCCAATAAAACCACCTAGAAATCCTAGTGCTATAAATACCTGAGCACTACAGAGCCAAACCTTAGAGTTTTTAGGACAACATCACATCATTATTACAACAGCAACAGGAATAGTTGCTGTGAACATCTGTCCAAGTTCTTGTTCCTGTGTTGTTGTGTGCAGTCTCCCAACAGAGGAAGTATGGGAGAAATTCTAGCAAAAAAAAAGCAAACTGAAATCGCAAAATTGCAATGCATTTACTTCCTCCAGTCCTATATAGCAGTGACCCCATACCACATCAGAAACCCTCTCACCAAAGACATTAACGGCAACATCGCCTCCAAAGATGGAACTGCAAACCATGATCTGCTACAAATAATGACAGTACCTAACAACATGTATTTTAAAGATGACCTTACAGAGTCCAAAAGGGTTGTCTGTTTCTATGTTAGAGGGATCCTCAACCTGATTGCTTTATAACACGCATGCTGGTGTGTACCCCATGACTACCATTAGCTAATGGTCTACTTTATGTCCAAAATAAGGCCGGTCCCAGACAAAGAGCCCCATTGATCAAATGGGGCTGGGATGTGGCAAAAGTCAGCGGAGAGCATCGTGTCTATGACATACACAAGGATTACTCCAAGGGACGCCACTCTCTTCACCAGCAGGTAGGCCTTCTGATACTTAAGATTCAGCATAGAGCAAATACTTACAAAATGTATTAGAACAGAAAATTAAGTTATTTATTATACACGGCATCTTTAAACTGATTTTCGGTTCGCTCAACAACGATCTAGGAAATCAAAAAGGTTATTTGTTTTTATAATGATCTGCAATCATCCTCTACTTGATTGTAAGATGCACTCTAACAGCATTTACAGTCCGACTCTAACACGATGGAACTGTTCAGAAGACCATTAAAAAACTGTGCCAATCTCCTTGCTATTCCACAGGCGTAATAGCTTGTTTGCTGTTTCATCTTTCATCTCACAGGCTAACCCTTCCCTTGTTCAGATTACACCGGCACCATCCACTATGACTGGATCCATCGCTTTGGTTCTGCTGGTTCTCCTACCCCTCGTGAGGGGCCAGGTTCCCCATTGGGGGCCCTGTCCTGAGCCTATCACCCAGGCCGACTTCAGCATCAAGCAGGTACCTCCACCACCACCACCACCACCACCACCTCCATCACCCATGCTCCACATTAATAACGAATAGATGGCTGTAGTCCATTCGTTTTTATGCAGCATGTTAAAAATATGTATTATATCCATTTTTTATTTATGATGTTGTTATATTTTGCTGATTCTCTATACTTACAGGACATATGAGCATGCATTTTTGATAACCCTTGATGTTTCGTGTTTACTTCGCCCAACAGTTTGCTGGGAGATGGTATGAAATCGCCAAACTGCCAGCCCAGTTTGAAAAGGGACGATGCATCGAGACCAACTTCACCGTAAAGGCGGATAACTCTGTCCGAGTCGTCAGCTCAGAGATACTGTGAGATTAAGGAGAAAAAAATCGAAATTAGAATAGTGTGTTATATTACTTGTGCGGTATGAATAACAGATAACTTCTAAAAATTTACTAAAAACTTCTTTGACCCAACAGAAGGGGTGAATTGAGAAAAATCGAAGGCTTTGGAATAACAGAGGATCCGAAGAACCCTGCCAAACTGGGAATAACCTTTTCCTATGGTAAGAAGCCAAGAGCCCCTGTTTTGTTTGTGAGGGTGGGTGCGTGAACCTCCCCAGTGTGTGTATATCCACACAGTGTACTTGTATATGTGTGTACCTACCTAGTGTGTATGGGACAATTAAAATGTATTATAAACAATTTATGTATTTATTTAAATTATATATAATGGATTGGAATACAACGTATAAAGTCAGATACACATTACATAGAACCCAAACAAACTTTGTTTTAATCACGTATGTATGTGTGAATATACACCTATGTGTGTGTGTGTGTGTGTGTGTGTGTGTGTGTGTGTGTGTGTGTGTGTGTGTGTGTGTGTGTGTGTGTGTGTGTCTGTGTGTGTGTGTGTGTGTGTGTGTGTGTGTGTGTGTGTGTGTGTGTGTGTGTGTGTGTGTGTGTGTGTGTGCTCATATCTCTCTCCCTCCTGATCCCGACAGTGCTGCCCTACACCCCGTACTGGATCCTGTCCACCGACTACGTGAACACGGCCGTGGTGTACTCGTGCACCGACATCCTGCGTCTGTTCCACGTGGAGTTCGCCTGGGTGCTGAGCCGCGTTCGCGCGCCGCCCGCCGGCACGCTGGAGAAGGCCGACGAGGTGTTCGCCAAGAACAGCATCGACGTCACCCAGATGATCAACACCCGGCAGCAGGGATGTTGATGGAAAGGAGATCCAACATGTCCTCGTCGCTCTTGATTACTAATAGTATTCTGTGTTTGTGTTCGGAATTTGAGGCCACAGTTAAGGATACAATCTGGTGTTTGTGTATTTTTGGGGGTTTGGCTTGAATTGTGAAATCTATTCCACCCTGAATTTGTAATATGTGAGACTATGTTGCATGCTTGCCTTTGAGTTTGCCTTTAAGTATTTAAGAATAATACATATTATTTTCTGCACTTTTTGAGGCTTTTTTTTTAATACATTTGGGGTAAGCTGTATTTTTTTTATTAAAAAATATTCTCTTGATATAGGAAGTTCATCACTAGGTATCTGTACAGAACACTTAGAGAAGCAGTCCCATTTATAAATAGTAGGCCTACCTGAAAGTGGGTGAAAAGTTACAAATAAAGAACCACTTTACTTAAAAGTTTAATATTCCTTGATCAATAAATTGACCCCAATAGGCTAAAGCGTGGCCCAGGGTACAGGAAACACAAGATGGCGCTGTTGAGGAATGATGAGCGTTTCTAACGTTGGCTTTCTAGAGATCGGGTGGTTATTATGCTGCATGTTATTATAATTGGCTGACTTCTATCGTACACACTATTCATTTTGAAAATGAGTGACCATTTAAGCTGTGTAATAGCCTCTTGTTTGAATGTTGTTGATGTCCCAAATTACAGCCATAGAGTGTCTCATTAGAGTCAATAAAAGCCTACACAATCATGTCAGAGTGATTCATTAAAAACAAATTATCCTCAGGTTTGCGACTTCCATGACACAAAACATGACACAAGGTTGTGAAAACAGTCTGATGCCTGATAATTGGGCCGGATAATAGCCAGTGGCTAAGGTGTTTGACTCCCAGCTGAAAGGTATGGATCTATCAGCGTTCTAAATGCCAAACTTCTCCTTGGGACATGTAGGCCTATCTCAGTTCAATGCAAGAAAAAAATCCATGGTCAATCATCTTTTTAATAATATTTGGCGCACGATTGGTGCGGTCTGTTACAATAGCCTAGGCCTATATATTTTTTATAATTTCGAGCAAGATACTTAACTTGTATTGGTAATGTCTCAAGGTTTGTTGTTCTCTTTTTGGGAGCCGCAGTTGCTAGGCCTATACCCTAGATTACCCTGGTTAGGCTGCCAAACAGCATATTACTGGATGTTTTTCTCCGAATTATTTTCATGCGGAACCACTCGTAGGCTAATGGCCCTGTAGCCTACTTGAAATCATAAAGTAGGCCTACCACTGAAGGGTCAGGCTCATTATCAGCAGCAACCGTACTTCCTGCAGGTGACCGCTTCTAGCAGGAGTCTGAGGTATAACTCGTTAATTCGGAAAAGGGGAACAGAATGGTTATTTTCCAACTTTTCTCAGAATTCTGAGATAATCAGCTTGTTTCTTTCATGACTTTCTCGCCAATCTGCTGTAATTGTCGATAATTCAGAAAAAACAGGCAAATTATTTTGTAAAAATAAAAATACTTCATTGTATATGTGGTTCCGTAGTTAACCATCCAGCTAGTCAATTATGTCTGGATGATGGTTGAGGCTTGAAGAAGCACGGACTCTTGATTGACCAGGACCAGGCAGCCAATGAAAGGTTTGTTTATTACAGCCCAACATATATCCTAAATACAGAGTAATATATACATTAAGTTTGTTAATGTTTCTTTTACTAACATTAGGCCTATATAAAGGTTTGTTTTCCTTATTTTTTGGGATTCCAACTAAAGGCTTGTGGCTTATTTATGTATTTATTCTTTTGATTTGTTTCTGTCGATTTTATTTTTTTAAACCAGAGTGAATAACCAGAGGCGGTCTTTGATCCTTAGGGGTTTGTGTTGATTTGGAAACAGCAGGAAAGTTTGAGAATATTCCTCATGCCTTGCCTACCTCTTTTTCCCCCCGTACAAAAGTGTGTTTCATAATATAGTGTGATCTCTGTCCCGGGGGCCAACGGTACATCAAACAGCTCTGACTTCTCGCCATATGCCACACAGCTTCAGTGAGGACCATCGCTGCGGGATCACCGAAGGGCTTGGATTACAAGAGGCCAAGTTGGGAAGACGGAAGTGGAAAATAGGAGGAGACTGGTTTAACTTCCTCTCGGAAGAGACGTGTAGCTTTTTGTTGTGTTAAGTGGAAAGACCCCCATTCCCTCGGCTTTTGTTTACTTTATTGATCCTTGAAAACTAAAATGTAATAAGGAAACAGGAAATATTTGAATCAGACACATGAATTGCAAATATGCCGAAGAATACAGCCAAACTATTTGTATAACTTTTCCATAAGTAACAAACCCACTCAAAATAATGTTTTTTATTTGTTAGTTTGTGTTAATTGTTCTAGTATGCAAGACGCTCTCTTAGCAGAGAGTGGCTTGCATAGATCAAACAGAAGATTAGTACAAGGTAAATCCTTAGGTCAAATAACTAGTACCATTCTTTACTTTAAAACAAGCTGTGTTGTTGCTGCTTTTGTACAAATGGGGGACCATCAATGTCACATTGGAATATGGTGAAATTATAGCAACGTGCCAATTTGAACAGACAGCTTGTCTAGACAGCTTATTCCATAAGCAACGTGTTTCAGAAGCATAATATAATTCTACTGCCAGTCCGAGGAGTCCTAAAAACGGTCTCTTAAAGCAAAAGTATTGAGCCTGCTGTTGCATGCAACGAAAAATAACTAAAACCACATAAAACATGTGTCATCTTTTTCTGCTTTTCTTTCATGGCTGGTCAGGTTTTTGTTTGGGAAAATGCTTTAAATCATCTGAAAAGGGTTTTTCTGGATCTGTGATTTCCATGAGCCACATCTATACGGGCCTGTACTAAAAACTGTAATAGAAAAACAAAAACGGGAATGCCTGAGAAAGCAAAACAAACCAGTATAATACTAACCCTGAGAAAGACCTCGAACCAATCATAAAAACACAGATGGAATGCCCCTTTAAACCAACAGTGAGACATTTAACACCTTTCACCTTTGTTTGTTCAATGTCAACCTCAAAGTTTGAATACCCTTACTGTGTTTCTTTCTCCTGAAGGCCGTCCCTTGTCTCTGTTCTACAATTATACCCTATTTAAACAATAATGGAGACCCATTATCATTAAATATGGGCGGCATGACAGCTGGTATGTTGTGATGTGTGAATAATGCACCCATGTAAAAATAGCCCTCGTAATGTTGCATGGATTGAACTAACTGGCACAATAGATAAATAAATAAATTGCTCTTCTTCGTTATGTCCTGGCAGTGTGAGGGTCTGAAGGTGACGATGTGGCATTCATTCATGTGCATTCCTCTTGTTAACCTTTGACCTCGCAAAACAGAAAGGGCATACAATGAAAGAGAGGGCAGTCCTGTTCTCTTGTATATATCCCCTTGGACCTGCCAACCTATCAGACCACTTTATGGCAAAGTCAGTGTTGTTTGAACCTTGCACACTGATGTCAATCTACCCTAATGACGAAAGATGATAGATGATAAATGTACGAATATGTCATGGATTTTTAATGTAATTTTTTGCTTTTGCCGCTGCAGATTTGAAGGCCCTGTTGGATGGTGATGACATGCAGTGAGGGAGGTTAACATGTTTCCTATAGGGGCTGGGATGACTTTCAGAAGGGAAGGAAAATAAAAAAAAACTCGGGCACAGTGCATCTTTTTCCGCTGTTGTCATTTATTCTCTTTTTGTTGGGAAGGGGAGACAAACTGCCAATTTAGCCAATAATGATATACAATTCCACGTTCATTGGTGTGCTAGTTAAACCAAAAAAAAATAAAAAACACATTCTGAAAAATGTAACCGCTGGCTCCAGATGTCGTGAAATTCTTCGGATCCCAAGGATTCTCCCCCCCCCCCCCCCCCAATCCCCCAACCCCCTCCTCCTCCACCTGTATGGTTTGTTAAAATTATTAGGCTGGATCGTGCTCAAGTCAGGCACATGTCAGCCTCTTCCAAACTGAATTGTAGGTTTCAGTGAGTCAGAGAACACCTGTTCAGGGCATATTTTAAACATAATTATATATCTGGTGGGTGTTGCTCCTATGCTGTGGGTGCTATAGCGTCTATAGTAGCAACAGCATTATCATACACATATCATTCATTGTCGGACTGTACCATATAATATGTCGTATGTAAATGTTTTGTTATTAATGAACTGTTTCATTTGGATGGATGTATAAATGTTAACAGTTGTCAACAAGCAATTATTGAATCAATCCAAAATGAGTGGGATTATGTTATTATGGGTGAGAGGGTATTCAAGGGGAAAAATAATAAATAAAACATCAGAGAAATATTGGTTAAATTGGGCAGAATAAATAAACACACAATCTCACCAATAAATGTGGACAAAAGTGAAACAGTATTTATGAGCTCTTACAAACATTGCATCATATTAAACATTGAAATACATTGAAATATAGTTAAGTCTACTCGTTGTACCACATCATGTTTTGATGACGTCATAAATGTTTAATTTATTTCAGCTTCCCATTAGCATGTGGCTATCGTTTTAGCGCCAGAGAGAGGTGCTTTTGAAGTATTTTTCAAGCACGGCTCCGGCACACAAAGAGGAGAGCGAGTGAAAAAGTGCTTACATGGAAGTATGCGGCCTGGGCTTCTTATCTTTACGAGTTGCTCTCTTTATGAGCGAGAGACGTTTTATGAGTTTGAGACATTAATTCACTCACCATGAGTTTTCCATGCATGGGGAAGTCCTAAAATCTCTCTTGTTGTTGGTTCTCCCTGTGTAACATGGTGGTGGCACGATTGGGTATGTGTGTGTGTGTGTGTGAGAATTACACGTTATCTGGCAGAGAGAGGCTGTGTCACCATTTCGAACACCAGTGATGGTGATGACATATTTTTGGAAAACATTTAATTTTTTTCCATACTTTTGGTCAAAAGCAGGATATCACATTGAGGTAATAGGGTGTCACAGAAGAAAGAACAGGACAGTGATGAGAATGAAAACGTGGCAAAGTATATATAATTAGACACATAAGAGTAGATTGCTCTGACAAACATTTGTTGACCCTGTTGATCTATTTGGTATCTATTTGTGTAAGATGAATGTGGAAAAGTAATATTTTTTTCTATGTAATGAGAGAGAGAGAGAGAGAGAGAGAGAGAGAGAGAGAGAGAGAGAGAGAGAGAGAGAGAGAGAGAGAGAGTGTTAACAGGTTAGCTCCACGAAGAGCAACAACACAGAAACATGTACAAAATAATTCCACAATGCAAACTACAGACTCCTGAAGTCTGTGTCTGCAGAGTTTGCGGGGAGAGGCTACGTGGCATGTTTGAGCGAAAGGTGGGGACCCACCGGGGGCTTTCACTGAGGGGGGGGGGGGGGGGGGGCGTCGCTGTAGCTCTCTTCATTAACCCCGAAACTCTGTTCCCTAACCAGAGCCTTGCATCCATAATCCACCCAGCTCCCCAACCCACCATAATTGTTTCCATGCATCCAGGCAGGCACCTGCAAGAAATATATAGGTTTAAAGGACCAAAACACGTTTTTCCCCTTAACGCTTGCTTTTCTCCTCTCTTACAAGCAGTTGTGAAACTCAAATAAAAGTCTTGTGGAAAAAAGAGAACTGAACAAATTGAGGTGCGTCTGTGGGCTCGTGCAAGGAACCGGATGGACCGGGTCCACTGGCCAGTGGCCACTGAACTGGTTCTGCCCACTCTGGACTCTGCTGTCCACTGTTGCTAATACATCAATGATGCAAGCCAGCAGGAGTTACAGCAAAAGGATAACCCCTACTTACCTTATTTACAAATTAAACTATTTTCTGATAGATATTTTTTGTATTTATATGAGGATTGGATCCACATTTTTAAGAGCTATACAACAAATCAGCTCATTGAGATGTTCCCTTCACCCCCCCCCCCCCCCCGAAACATTTCCTGCTGCTCATCACCGCTAATTACAGGATCCCCATTGGCTGCTTGGCCGCCCGGTCACAGGAGCCAATCCCGGAGCACCTAACAGCATGTCTGGGGCCCGAGTGACGTATGCGTTTTGTTTTTAATGATCACAGGCCTCCGCTTAAAAACGTTTCTCCACCCCATCCGTCCGACACAGGGGAGCAGATAGGTGATAGGTGTGTGTGTGTGTGTGTTGCTCTCGACGACTCCTTTGCCTCCCCCATCCCAGAGAAGTTGGATCCAGAGGGCCGTTGGCTCCCAGTCAGAGCTACAGCACCTGGAACAGGTAAGCTGGGCGCCCACATGTTTGTTTAGAGTACCAAACAGTGGATAAATGAACCTATCCCAAGCAGCAGCCCTTTTGCTGGTAGCCTACTTGATGACTTTGTTGTTCGTAGTGGGAATCTGGAATGAAGAAAAACATTGAAAACATTTTTTTTTTTTTGTCCATTCATGAACAACATGTGAGCATAGGATTCATAAGCATATTTGTAATCTCAGTCCACTAACTAGCTCGGGTTTTAATTAGGACCCCGGCACTGGGACTTAACTGCTGCTGATTGCTGATTGCTGTTTGGTATTCAGATATGTTGATGGCCTGTATATAATGACACTAAAAAAGTATCGCCAAATTATATAGGAGCTGCTCATATCATTTATAGATATTTTTTAATTGCTTCTAATGTTCACTTAGTTCAAGTATTTGTTTCCTTCCTTTGCAAGAATATATTAAACACATGCATTCGAAGACCATGCAGCAACAATTTAAAAGACAATTATAGTGGTGCATATTGTTAATGTCTCTGATGTGTCTCTTACAGGAAGAAACTCAGAACAGAAATGGCTCAAGACAGAAGCCGATCTCTTTCCCTGGTCCACACTGGACTGCTGATAGCAGTGGTCCTGCTACCAGGTGAGGGACTTCTGCTGGGTTTGATTATGGACCTGAGCTGTTGGGTTTGATTATGGACCTGAGCTGTTGGGTTTGATTATGGACCTGAGCTGTTGGGATTGATTATGGACCTGAGCTGTTGGGTTTGATTATGGACCTGAGTGTTCTGCTCAACTAAGCTGCTTTTCTGAACTGGCTTTGATTGACAAAAATGAAATTGAACAAATTTGGACAGGCAACACTTTACAATAAGGATATATTAATTAACAATTAATTACAATTATATAATTCAGTAATAAGCATTATTATATAGCTATAGGTTAGGGTAACTGGATAATGTTTACAAGATGGTGTGCAAATGCAACCAGAGTTACAAGAAATGAACTACAACACAAAAACCTAACCCTATTTGATAATGTTAGTGAACAGAGCCCTCATAACCTTAGTTAAACTGAATCCCATTAGTAAACATGAACACCCTTAGTAACTACACAATCAGTTAAGTATAAATGAACTTAGTTGATGCTTATTACATTAACACCAAGTGTTACCAGCGGAAACCAATTTGAATCCCTAACTGGACGAATGCGTTATTGTTGACAGCTTAAAATGAACAATATAATAAGTTCAACATAAACCATCTTAAATCACAGAATAATAATGATGATGATGATAACAAAGATGAAGACTAGGATGATACAAATAATAATCATCAAAATGTCAAAAATAATAAGAACAATCATCATTTCGTCATTAAGTCCGTTCAAAAGTACGTTTTTGAGTTCACACATTCATATTCCCCTGTTAACGAGGGCTCAAACGCCATAAAGCACATCAAAGCTCTCCCCCAGCAGCACGGTCCCCTTGTCTCCACGTCGGGGCTCAGCGGCGGCTCTGACCAATAAACTCGGAGGGGGGGGGGGGGGGGGGGGGGGGAGCAGAGGGTCTTCCATAATCAGCTGACTGGGCGCTTTCCCCGGAGTCGTTAACTTCTGAGGGTTATGCCACGGACGGAACTGGGGGAACACACCGCCCCCCCCCCCACCTTCCGACCCCCTGTTTTTACAATGCTGAGCTAACGAGTGCGGTCCACTGTACCGACGTTTCATGAGTGCGTGTTCATGCAGGTGTGTGTGTGTGTGTGTGTGTGTGTGTGTGTGTGTGGACCTGCAAAGTGTGGGTCTTTTTGCGCGGGTGTGCATGCCTACACACATGTGAAGGTATGCACACATGTGTTAAGTGCACTAGAGAGAGTGAGGAAGGCAGAAGGAAAAAGAGAGAGAAAGAGTCGAGAGAGTGAGTGAGTGAGTGAGTGAGTGAGTGAGTGAGTGAGTGAGTGAGTGAGTGAGTGAGAGAGAGCGCTTCGTGGACGTTCCTGGGGCTCTTTGTAGTTTTACAGGTTAGCTCCATGAAGAGCAGGGGCGGCCGCCTAATAAACCAGCCACAGCCAGTCCAACTGCGTGTCCTTTGGTGTGTATGTGTGTGTTTAATGTATAGGTTTGAGGGTAGGGTCCTGGGGTTTGAGGGGAGGGAGGGGGGGGCTTGTATAGCCACAGGACGCTGCCTGGGCCGGGGCGCCAGAGAGCCGGAGCCCCTCCGTCGACTCCTAGGGGCGCAGCATTTTTTTATTGGAGGCCTCAGACATCTGGGCCTCATACTGTCCCGGCTACTGTTTTATGTTTACGTGTGTGTGCGGGTTTCTTGTTTTACAGACTTTCTGGGGGCGGTGCCAGTAGATCAGCATAAGGAGGACGGTGAGGAGTTTTGTGCTACACTAGACATTTTTTTCGGAAATGGTTAAGCAGGCGATGAAGCCGAACATCTATTGAGGATGTTTTGACGTTGACACATGGACTCACTCATCGGATCATATCGCGTATCGTTCAAATGTTTACTATTTTATTTGGTGGTCAGGTCACGATCCGATAGTCAGTTCACGCATAAACAAGGGCTACATTTATGCGTTCATCCATCCCTCCATCGTCTATTTATCTATCGCTCTACTTGTCCAATGGGACATGCATGCATGGATGCCTTGCTCGGGCGCGCATACACACACGCACTCGTGCACGCACACACACACACACACACACACACTGACACACACGGGATTTAAATAGCTTTATACTATCTGAATGGCATTCCCTGTTGTTTCAGTATCTGCAGTGTCAAGCGATGCAGAGAGCGGAGATCAGAAGCTGGTGCGCAACAGAAGAAACCTTGCTTTCATGGCCCTGCCGCAGTTCCAGCGTGTCCCTGACTTCTGGGCATGGTACAAGCTCTTCACTGAGACTCACAACCAGGAAGGAGTGAGTTGCCTTCATTCATCGTTAATCCTTTTGTGCAAATGGCGCCACAGGGACTGAAGGCACCAAACAGGAGTTTAAATCAGAACACATTAACGGATATTTGTAGCATGGGGGTCGATGCTCCACCATATTGAGAGTACTCGAGAGAGCTGTAGTACTGCTTAAACTTCCATCAATGTACATGTACTGTAATTAAGCTAAGGAAAGTTGACTTTTCCACGCATTGCATGAGAAATGCTGTGGCAGTTTCAAACACGACCATGTCTCCCCATATGGAGACATTTTTCATGATTAATTACTAGGCAATGAGCAAAAAACATTACTAGCTTCATGATGATGTTGCAATGTACAAGCCCTGCACAAAATAAATAACGAATCAAATCAGCTTCTCTGGTTCTGAACTGAAAACCCAGAAGCTCTCCCTTAAACATGAGGTTGTTTGGCCTCTGGCATTGCATGCAGTTTTCATGAGCAGCACTCGTACAAACTCAAAATCATAGTCGGCACAGCATTCCCTTTGGTCCTCAACAAGACCGTTACTGGACGATTGTCGAGAAAATTTGAGCAGAGACATGCCTACAGAGACCTCTAATTATAGTTAGATATTTTCGTTGCGGACTTTAACCAAAGGTAGTTGATTCAGTCAAATATTTTGGATTTTATTATGGTTTAAAGGTGACACATTAAAGGACCAGGTGTGATTAGCGATTAGCCGTTAGAAGCCATTTTGATAATGTGCCTCTTCTGACATGACAAATGGGCGTATCCACCTAGATGTGTGCTGGATAGATCAGTCTACTATCCTACCCAGTGTGGTGGACAGGCCCACTTGTGATGTCAGAAGAGGTTGATTTCCAAAACTGCTCGTAACGGCTAATCAAAGTCACACCTGGTGGTATAATATGTCACCCATAAGTCTTAAGAATTAAATAAATGTTGGTGTGTGTGTGTGCGCGTCAGGTCGAGGACCTGGACCGCCTCTACCTGACCTGGCTGCAGAACAAGCACCGCTCCGAGGAAGGTCCGGCCTTCAACCACTACCTCAACCACCTCAGCGAGATCTACAAGACCTGCGCCAACTCCGACGACCCCGAGTGCATCGCAGAGCACACCAGCAAGCCCAAGGCCGCCATGGTGATGCCCGCCCAGTTCAGGGCGGGCGCCGTGCACACGTGCAACCCGTACACCGACCCCTACTGCATGTTCCCCATGCTCGCCAAGGGAGCGCCCGTGGAGGCCGCGCCCGCCCCGGCCCCGGTCAAGCTCCCCGTCCCCATCTTCAGCCCCATGCTGCCCTCCCCCATGAAGACCCCCACGGGCTACTACTACTACGCCCCCGTGCTGGAGCCCTTCCTCAGCCACGAGCAGAGGGTGGAGCTCATGAGGATCTGCAAGCCCGAGGATGTGGAGTGCCTGCAGTACCACCTGAGAGCGGCCTACGGCTACCGCCCCGTCGCCGGCCCCGCGCCCTCCTACTCCGCCCTCAACTGCAACCCCAAGGACCCCTACTGCAAGCCCGTGCTGGTGCAGAAGTCGCCCACCGGCTTCTACCACATGCTCTACCCTGGCTGCGACCCGGCCGTCGACCCCCTGTGCGCGTCCGAGGCCGGCCCCGCCCCGCTGTCCGCCGACGGGGCCCCCAAGGAGCAGCACTGCAACCCGCTGTTCGACGGCGGCTGCAACCCCCTTACCGCCACCAAGCTGTCGGGCCTCACCAAGCCCGTGCTGGAGTACCTCCAGAAGGATGGGCCCGCCGCCCCCGCCGCCGCCGCGTCCGTCCCCGCCCCTCTGACCTGCGACCCCCGCACCAACCCCTTCTGCATCCTGGCCGCGGCGCACTACCTGCGGAGGCCCCAGCCGCAGCTGCCTGAGCACCAGGTCTGAGTCCCCCCACACTGCGTGGCTGTGCTTCAGGATGAATGGTTCCGGTCTCATGTAGAGCCCTCCAGTCCGTTGACATGGTTGTGTGTGTCTGTCTTTTTTTTTTGCTTTTCTTCTGTTAGCCTTATAAAAACACATGTAGTGAAACGTGTTCAGAAACATGTAGTGAAAGGGTGCATCATGAGTGTCTATTGTGGTATCTTACTGTTGATCTGATTTTCCAAGACAAGTGGTAGAAACTTTTAACAAAAAACAAGTTAATCAGTCAGTCCATCCATGAATCTATCTATCAATCAATCAATCAATCAATCAGGTCCGCTACAGGCTCGGGGTCCACGGCAAGACCAGGGACGGCCACGACTGCTACGTGCACTATGATAAGGACTGCATCGCCGTGGGAGACCAGCCCAAGGCCCCGGCCGCCGTCAAGGCCCCGGCCACGCCCTACTGCCACCCCTTCGACCCCAGCTGCGGGAAGTTCGCCTCGCCCGCTGCCGCCGTAGCGGCGCCCGCCAAGGCAGCCGGCCCCGACGACATCATCCTGCCCCACCCCGACTGCGATCCTGAGGTCGATTACAACTGCCGCCTGCGTCGCGGCAAGCCCGCCGCGGCCATCACCGCCGCCGCAGATGAGCCCGCCGCCGTCGCAGACGAGCCCGCTCGCATGACCCGCTCCCAGGCCTCGCCGACTTTCGAGGACTTCCTGAGCGGCTACCTGAGCCAGTACCAGCAGAAGTGAGCGGTTGATGACCGGCAACAAGAACATTATCATCGTCGGCTCCACAGCCGACTGGCGGCCAGAGAGGAGGGGTTTGTCCTTGCCTCCCGTCACGGACACCAAACGCCATTATAGTCGCGAGGCGTTCAAGCTCGTAGCATCATTCCTGAATTATGATAGTGATAGTTATTAATAGTGTTACAAGTGTTTGAAGAGTTGTTGTCATTTGATCCACAGATGGGGACATTTAAAAAAGGGGGTTGAGCAGGTTTTCAGTGTACCATGAAAAAACAATGTTAATTGTGTGCATCCATTACTATGTGTGTTTGCAACAAACATCCTCTTGTATAGTTGTGTGTTAGAATCTAAACAAGTTTGAATTTGTGTCTGTGTATTCTTTCTCTGTTGTACATTCTGTTCCCATTAAAATTAGACAATAATCTCAAGGTTTCCTCTTCCATTTCTACAATATTTAATGTTTTTCTTTATATTTATTTCTGAAAACAAAAGGTTACCGAGAAGACAAAACAGTGTTTTCTCTTTTAGCCTTTATAAAGATAAACGTTGAAAAAGATTAGCTGAAAAATATTTTGGATTTCTGATGACACACATAAGCACGCATAGCATACCAACCTTAACTAACGAAAAAGCAAAACCTTACCAAACCAATGGAAAAATTAATCTTTAAAGAACACAGGCCTACTAAGTACATATAGGCCTATAGCGAGTAATCATATTTACCAACTTTACATATAGAGGAATTTACTAACTCTATCTAGGTAGTAAATGCCTAGTAGGCCTACGTTCATCTCATCTGGCCTATGTCTAATTGATTTCGAAATAAAATAATGATCGGGATAAAATAAAAGAGCCTCTAAAAAAGGCATCATAGTAGTAGCAGAAGGAGGTCTAACAGTAGAAAAAAAACTAAAAGCTAACATACCTATACATTTAGCCTGCCATGTAGCTGGGCTATATGGACTCATAAAAACCACCCTGGGTGATAAAATGAGTCAGAAAGAGCGGGAGCGGAGGTTAGAACGGTATTGTGCATAGCCTAGCGAGGCGCTAATGAGAATGGTAAAGCAGCACCTACCCTAGCGGGGAGCTAGTGAGAACAGTATAGCACCAAGCCTAGCGGGGAGCTAATGAGAACAGTAGCACCAAGCCTAGCGGGGAGCTAATGAGAACAGTATAGCACCAAGCCTAGCGGGGAGCTAATGAGAACAGTATAGCACCAAGCCTAGCGGGGAGCTAATGAGGACAGTATAGCACCAAGCCTAGCGGGGAGCTAATGAGGACAGTATAGCACCAAGCCTAGCGGGGAGCTAATGAGAACAGTATAGCACCAAGCCTAGCGGGGAGCTAATGAGGACAGTATAGCACCAAGCCTAGCGGGGAGCTAATGAGAACAGTATAGCACCAAGCCTAGCGGGGAGCTAATGAGAACGGAGGAGTGCCTAGCCTAGCGGGGAGCTAATGAGAACAGTATAGCACCAAGCCTAGCGGGGAGCTAATGAGAACGCTATAGTGCCTAGCCTAGTGAGGCGCTAATGAGAATGGTGTAGCGCCTAGCCTAGTGAGGCACTAATGAGAATGGTATAGCGCCTATCATAGTGAGGCGCTAATTAGAACGGTATAGCGCCTAGCCTAGTGAGGCGTTAATGAGAACTGTATAGCGCCTAGCCTAGCGAGGCACTAATGAGAATGGTGTAGCGCCTAGCCTAGCGAGGCGCTAATGAGCTGGGTATAGCGCCTACCTTAGCGGAGCACTAATGAGAATGGTGTAGCGCCTAGCCTAGCGAGGCGCTAATGAGCTTGGTATAGCGCCTACCTCAACGGAGCCTAATGAGAATGGTGTAGCGCCTAGCCTAGCGAGGCGCTAATGAGCTTGGTATAACGCCTACCTTAGCGGAGCACTAATGAGAACAGTATAGCAGCACCTAGCCTAGCGGGGCACTAATGAAAACCTTCACAAACGTGGTATAGAAAAACTGACAGTTATACGCACCTTGTCCTTTTTCCCGCCCGAGGACATGTGGAGATCCAGCATTGAAGCCAACTTCATGAAAAAGTTAGCCACGTTTTAAGTTTAACAAGCCTCAACCGTCAGCCCATGTTGTCAGGTGTTTGAGGTCTATGGTCAGAAGTCCTCAAGTGATGCAACAGCAATGCAATCGGTTGCTGAAACTTCGAAAAGGGAATGTAATGGTTGGCCTTTCTTTGTGTGAAAGCAGTCTTATATGTTTCAAAATAATATAGTTCAGAAGAATATGGAATGAACATGGAATAGAAAGTCAAATATTATCTTGAGAAAAGAGACACGACTACTTATTTTTGGTTCTATGCAAATCAGTTTGTTTCAGTAGCACCTGTGTGACATTCAGCCATTTTTTCCCAGCAGTCTCTTGTAATCACCAGCAGGTGGCGCCGATCTTCAAGAGCAAGGAGGCGATCGAATTGTCAAACAGATTAATGTTATTTCTATTGATTTATTGTGTCAGAGGCTTTAGGTAATTTTTCTAATTGGTCAGAAATGTATCTTATATTGATTCATAAGCGTGAATTTTGGTCCTCTTAAATTGTGACAAGGAAGTAGTTACATTTCTTAAAACTTGTAATAGAAAGAGCACAACTGTGGCTGAAGGCAATTAGTTCATAAGGGTTTTTGAAAAAGACTAATTATCTAACACATTTATAAAATCACTTAATAGGCAGTGTCAATGAAAGTTATTCCTCTGTCGATTAAATAAAAAGGACAAAATTCCTAAAGCACAAACTAGTTCATCGATGAGAGATGACGCCTTTTAGCTAAAAGGCAAAGTGAGATTCAAGTGTTGTTTTAAATTGAATTTGTCAAAGGTCGTCTCACAGGAACCGTTCTCAAATAGTGTGGGAAGGATAATAAGAAAATATTCTAAATCAATTTCACGCCTCTCTGAAGAATAATTGCCCTGTGTGTTAACATTATGATACGATGATAAGATGTG
>NC_079419.1:7827410-7829910 GCF_026213295.1 Gadus chalcogrammus | reverse complement strand
TGCTCGGCGCTGTTCCGTGATGATTTGTGCGAGCGGTGTTGTTGGTTCTCTTGTGATTGAATCAGTGTCTGCTGCTGTGGTGTGATCGATGTGTGTGAGGTGTAATTTTGGTTTCTCCTTGTGCTGGACAGTTTTGTTGAAAATCTTCTTCACTCTGGGACAATAAACGAACTATCTAAAAAACGAACTAACTATAAGAGGGTTCCACCGGGTGAGATAGTTAGAGAGGGTTAGAGAGTTAGACAGAGTTAGACAGAGTTAGACAGAGTTAGAAAGAGTTAGACAGGGTTAGACAGGGTTAGACAGGGTTAGACAGGGTTAGACAGGGTTAGACAGGGTGAAATTGTTTCCTGATGGCACAGGCCTATTTCGTCGAAGTGCTACAAGTTCATTCACGATCCAGGGAAGTCAACAATTAAACCAAGGCTACTCTATCCAACTCCATCCAAGTGAAATGAGAGAAATATAAAAATGACATCACATCACTGATATTACTTTTCAGGGTCAGAAGGCATGTGAAGCGGTAAAATGAGATCTTCTGCTTCAGGCATTATTCATAATTTAGAATATCCAGACGTCTCAAAAAGATTGTGGCTTAATAGTTCTCAGTGATTTACGGAGTTTAATTGAAATCGTTATCAACGTGAAACCATGGACACGAATCTTGGACAAAGATCTTCAATATCAGACGCAAAAGAGAAGCATTACACATTTACAAGGCTCACTTCTACTATTGTAGAGGAGCAGTTGAGAGAAATTTTGTTTTTTCATGGGCGAGCACACACACACACACACACACACACACACACACACACACACACACACACACACACACACACACTACACACACACACACACACACACACACACATACCTATGCACACACACACACACACACACACATACCTACGCACAAACACACACACACACACACACACACACACACACACACACACACACACACACACACACACACACACACACACACACACACACACACACACACACACACACACACACACACACACACACACACACGTTCGAACAAACCCCCTCACTGAAGCACCCACTGCCAGTAACGTCTCACTCTGGCATTCACTTCATCCATTCTGGATGAAGCGCCTCCTTCATGTTGGAATGGGAGAAGATCATAGAGGCTGGTCACAGCGCAGGTTTTATGTCAGTTCAACACCAACAAAGTGTCTAAAACACAGGGAGTGGAAGTCTGCCTTTCAATATTTTATGGCAGAAATATTAAACGGTGGAAATATTTGACGGTGTAAATGTCTTCCAAAGATCTTTTCTTTTCTTTTGGAGGAATAATGGCGGCTTGGTGTATTGGGACCTATACGAAAGTTTAACTGACACATAATCTAGGACCCAGGGGTCCTGTCGCCTTATCTCATCTATTGTTAAGGAGACATTCTGCAGAAGAGCGACTCCTTCAAATGAGTGTACTTCTACAGAAGACTTAAAGATTTTTTTGCTTGTCTTCTATTCCCAGTGGCGGAATATATATTCTTATTAGTCTTCTTTTCCCAACTTTTCCCAGTAGGAAGAAAGAGTTTGCCAATTGCCAATTGCACGCCTATATATTCGCCTACAGCAAATATAAAACACAAAATGTTGAAGCCTAGTAATCATTTACCCAGAATGGATAATCACCCACCTAGATTGTTCTCAGACTTTAGATTACAGTAATAGTCAAAATCGGATCTGTGAGACTAATTGAGGTGTAAGATATTGGTGCAGTGTTTCTCAATATTCATCAGCAAAGAAGCAGAGAGAGGGAGTGAGAGAGAAAGAGTGCGAGGGATAGAGCCAGAGAGCGAGACACACATGCAAGGGGTGCAAACTGTGTAGGAGAGATGAAAGGAGATGTTGAGGCGAGTAGGAGTGCGTGGGAGTGCGTATACCGTAGCGTGAATGGTGTTCTGCTGAGACATGTCAGACTGCCTCGCTGCCAGGAGTCCGCAAAGCAGTGATGGACCAAGGTTATCAGTTCAGTCCTGCTCTGGAGTGGAGCAGAAGAAAGCGGGTGAGCAGAAGACACGTGTCATCGCCTTTTGTCCGAGGAAGCAACAAGCAGCAGTCTCCCACAAAGCCTTTGTTGTTTCGCAATATTCCGTTGCTATGGAAGGAGGACCTTGACAATGGGGAGGATTTCAGCATGGGGTTTTCTCGTTGTTGCTGTATTTGTGTTTCTCTGTGTCTCTTTGGCTTCAACTTGGACGACTGTGATGAATGCTGTGTTTTCATGAGATGTATGAAAAAGCGTCAGGTTTGCTTTGTGTTACACTGCTGCCACAGCGCATTGTAACAATGAATTTGTTTCTTAGGAGAATTACAACCCTGGAGGAATGGCGCAGCATGTTTTAATAGACTCTGGGGGGATGGCGATTTTTTTTTTTTATTTTTTTATTTTCCTATTCGTAGAGCAATACGAAAACAAGATAGTGGTCTAGTATTACGATCTATACCACTTAATCCCTCTGTGTTT
>NC_079419.1:7744704-7827310 GCF_026213295.1 Gadus chalcogrammus | reverse complement strand
GCGTTACACCTCGGCTCCACGGGGCCGCGGGGAACGCGGCCGTACTGCTTAATGGAGAGAGCTCTAGTGGCTGCGGTGCCTCTGGTGGT
Organism: Gadus chalcogrammus; assembly: GCF_026213295.1. Classification (NCBI taxonomy): domain Eukaryota; kingdom Metazoa; phylum Chordata; class Actinopteri; order Gadiformes; family Gadidae; genus Gadus; species Gadus chalcogrammus. The sequence continues at coordinate 7,827,221 of NC_079419.1, read as the reverse complement.
GCCGCCGATGGCTCCGTTCCAAACCAAACGAAATCCATTTGTGAACAAGCCCCGGCGAAATCTCTGGACAATGGTTGGTAGCACTTTACATTGAGGTCACATTAGTTAACCATTAGTAAATGTTATTTCATGCAGTTATACGCCTAATTAACTAAGTTAATTTACAGAAAACAAAGGGTCTAGGCATCATTTACTCATGGTGTTCAGGTTTATTAATGGTGTAAGATAATGGGGTTCATGTTAACCAAAATATTAATGGATCCGTTATTTTATAGGATTAGGGTTATGGTTTGGGTACCACTAAGGGGGGCAACGTCCTTGCGTGAACCTTAAAATTGAATTATTACATACATTATTTAATAGGATTAGGGGTTCACTAACCCTAACCGGGCCATGTGCTCATGTGGTCCTTAAACACCCGTTGGTCCAACACTCTCCTTCCATCGGCTCTCTGCCTAATGGTGTCAGGGTTCTCAGTGGAGGGTCTCCGAGTGCTGGGAAGAGACCGTTCCCACTGGCCCAACACTTCCACTGACCCTGAGACATGGACTCATTTCGATTTTCAATTTTTCGACTATTTTTCTGAGTCACATTTTCAGGCAACGGAGGCTGAATCGTGCACCGGGGTTGGTTGCGTGTGTGTGTGTGTCTGCGTGTGTGTGTGTGTATGTGTGTGTCTGCGTGTGCGTGTGTGTGTTTGTGTGTGTGTGTGTGTGTGTGTGTGTGTGTGTATGTGTGTGTCTGCGTGTGCGTGTGTGTGTGTGTCTGCGTGTGTGTGTGTGTATGTGTGTGTCTGCGTGTGCGTGTGTGTGTTTGTGTGTGTGTGTATTATTTCACATTGTAAACCATACTGAGAGAGAGTATTCCCAAGTGTCCGTCCCTCCCCACCACCACCACCACCAGCAACACCAGCACCACCACCACCATCCATCCATCAGAGTCTTTGCATAGCAGGCGAGGTAATAGTTAGATATTTGGAACACAGTCCCCGGGGGCCCCCCCAGGGCCCGCTGTCGGTGTGACGCCCTCCCCCCGGGGTGTAACGGATGAATGCCATCCATCCCGTCCGCATCGATTGCGTCGCTCCACTCTGACATGATGAACGGCGGGTGACTGACGCTACGGGCGCTACGCCCAAGCGAAGCCCGGTGTTTACCTGTGTTTTGTACACAGTCGCCGCGGTGTCGTGAGGGACTGTTTGGGTTCCCTTTAAAAGCACCGCCTGCGAATCTGTGTTCTCCAGCGGGATGGAAGGGCAGAGGGTCAAATCTGGCCACATGTTTAGCAAAGAATAGAAAAAGGAGCACAAGGTTACCTACTGAGTTGGCTGGGTTAATTTCTCTGTGCGTGACGCCATCCCACAACATAAGGATGGGAGGGTGATATTAAGAGGCCAAACGAACAGATGGAACGGTGCCTTCACGCCGCACTGGGTTTCAGCCGCTCAATAAGTGGGGCTCTTCTTCCATTAAAGATCACATCTTGATCTCCACGGGCTCCGTTGCATTTCCTCCATGAGTCACGTTCAACCACGTACGAACGATTTCACTTGATTGATTTTATTTTTTTTCCTTCGTACTGATTTTCATTTAAGTCCAAAGGATTCAAGAAGGCTACGTGTAATTACATCAAAATATCTAGTCGATGGGTTCGAGGGGTCGTGCACATTTGGAGAATATGAAAAGCGGTGGAGTATTTTAGGATATTAAATAACAGAGGCTGACAAACATTACCGCGCAAAGATTACTCCGTCGGGCCAGGTTGTTCCCGCGCCACGAAAAATAATCACTTCCCTGTAATGTTCTCAGTTCTGGGACAGCACAGCAATGACCTCGGCTCATGTTTGACAGGGAGCAAGTGGAGCTGTGAGGGCTGATATAATGTTGTTGTTATTATTGTGGCTGATAAGATATAGAAGGTGACAAGCTCGTCCAAACGCGCCCAGGAGAGGTGGGGGGGGGTTATAGGAGGCCAGGGGTTTTGGTTTCATAAGGGAGACGATGGGAAATGCCATGCTGTGCACACGCATCGAAAGGTCACGCATCATCAAGTACACACGCAATAAGGCAGGTGCGCGCACGTTGACGGAGAATACCTGCGCTCGCTCTCCTGTGCTCTCTCAAGCGTAAGCCCCGGCCCGCTTTCCTCTATCTCGCTATCTGTGACAGATAGCGCCACACACACACACACACACACACACACACACACACACGCGCACACACACACACACACACACACGCACACGCACACGCACACGCACACGCACACGCACACGCACACGCACACACACACACAGACACACACACACACACACACACACACACACACACACACACACACACACACACACACACACACACACACACAGACACACACATACACACACACTGGCACAGGCTCATGGGCACGTCTAATGATGCATGTACACATAAGGAAAACAAATCAGCAACAGTAAAGGCCCCCTTTGTCTGATCGTTATTTTTGAACAAGCCGGACAAATGGTGCTTCCAGAAAAGCCCATTACTCTCTTTTTACAGAGATATTCATCTAGGATTGGAAGTGTGTGTGAGCCAAAAAAATAATAAACACACCAAGAAAATTGTGGCTGAGCAAACATATTACAAAAAACAAAATAAGTGAAGAGGAAAGGCACTCTAAATTTCCACCACGCTATAATCTAACCATTAAAATATCTTCGGCCCCTTTCTCAGGGACCTGGCATAAATTGGCCCAGGTTATGTAAGCATAAAAGCCAACTTGGTCTGCATACATACCACTCAATGCCCGGTGTCTGCATATAATGGCTCCAATCAGCCCGCCGTAATGCACCAGCCGCGTTTGAAATAGGGAAATGGTGGGCAAGGCGTCACTGCAGTCAACGTTGCCATTAACATTGCATTACACGCCCTCCCCCAGCCTCTCTCTATAATTATAGCCTTGCCCGTGCCAGCGTGCGGCCTAGTGGCCCCGCCCCTCAGCACCAGCCTATCAGGTGTGTTGTGAGTAAGTGTCCCGTGCCTCCGCCAACACACCGACGGCTGCTGCTGGGCCGGCAGTGGCCCGAGTGCCAGCAGAAGGAGGCGAGGCGCCAGACGCGCTTTGACCACACAAACACACACACTCACACACAGGCACGCGTATACACGCACGCACGCACGCACACACACACACACACACACACACACACACACACACACACACACACACACACACACACACACACAGGCACGCGTATACACGCACGCACACACACACACACACACACACACACACACACACACACACAGACACGCGTATACACGCACGCACACACACACACACACACACAAACAGGCACACGTATACACGCACGCACACACACACACACACACACACACACAGACGCACAAACACAAACACGCACACACGCACACGTGCACATACACGCACGCACACACACGAGCTTGCACACACACACACACACACACACACAAACACACATACGCACACACACACACAAACACGCGGCACACACACACACACACACACACACACACACACACACACACACACACACACACACACACACACACACACACACACACACACACACACACACACACACACACCACACACACACACAGGCAGTCTATGGTCCCGACCAGAGGAATGAGTGCATGACTTGGGCGAGTGGATGGAGATAAATGGTGAAGGCAAGCCGTGTTTGATGTTGAAAAGCAATGGCTCTGAGACATGTGCATGTGTGTGTGTGCACATGTGTGTGTCTGTGTGTCTGCATGTTTCACTGAGCTAAGAAGATTGACTAGATGTGCCAGTGCTTGATCTTTCTGTCTGTTTATGACCGTGGGCATTTGTCAGGACATAAGCAGTGTGTGTGTGTGTGTGTGTGTGTGTGTGTGTGTGTGTGTGTGTGTGTGTGTGTGTGTGTGTGTGTGTGTGTGTGTGTGTGTGTGTGTGTGTGTGGACACACATATATCCATCCTTGGGCACCTAGGAGTGTACATCTGTCACTGTGTGTGTGTATCTGTCTTTGTAGATGTGTGTGTGTGTGTGTGTGTGTGTGTATGGTGGCTGTGTCTGGGTTTTTGTGTGTGAATGATTTATGCATGTATGTGTGTGCTTACGTGTGTGTGTTTCAGTGTGTGTGTGTGTCGGTGTGTCAGTGCGTGCGAGCGTGTGTGTGTTTCTATCTTTGTGCGTGTGTGCATCTGTGTGCATGCATGTATGCCTGTGTGTGTGTGTGTGCAAAGGTATGTGTATGGGCACACGATCCACCGCCCTGCGTTAGCCAGTCGCTCGGCTGGAATATCTCTTTTCATCACTTACGTGGTATCTCTGACCCGTGGGACGTCTTCCAAAATTAATAGCCGGCAACTTGCATTCCCCCCCCCACCCCCCCCCCCCCCCCCCCCCCCCCCCCCCCCCCCCCCCCAGAACCGCTCCCCCTCCTACCCGTTCGTTCTACAAAGGCGGATGAAAGCCACAACCATCACGGGCCGCGGAGGAAAACAACACAACTAACTCGGAATGATGAGAAGGGTTTAGGGGCCATCTAAATGTTACCGTGTCCACACCTCCCACCATCTCGCCGAGACATTTTCAAACGCTTGATGAAAACGCCGGCTGACATTTGCCGGAGCCCATGGGCGGAGGCTGGGCTCCGCGGGGCCGTGACTGCTCAGTCCCGCTCTTCCCCTTGAATCTCTATCTGTCGCCGTCTATAAGTTCCCCAGGAAGCCATTGATCCATGCTGGGGCCTTTGGCCGCGTGCCTGTCAGACGCTGCTGCAACAACAAAGGGAACTAGCGCTCTCCCCTGACGGCAGCCACGCCAACCCTGCTTCCCCTTCTATGGATTCCTCCACACCAACGCCTCAGATCTGTCACCTTTAGACGCAGAGGACACCAAAGGCTACATGGTGCTGAGCCGTGTTTGTGTTATGTTATGCACTGATTGAAATGCTTATCTCTCACAGCTCCACAGCTGGATGTGGTTTAATTAACAAATAGTTTACATGTGTTGATTCATGTTCATAAATAAATATAATATGTGGATTAGATATGGCTTTGTGAAGCTGCAAAGGTTGACTTAACTGTAGTTATATAGCATGTAAGCATTATAGAAGTGTGTAGCCTGTACGATATGAGGAATGGGGCGATCATGTGTTCAATCATGAAATCAACTTATTTAAGTAGTCCGAGTTCAAATTCACAGCAACGCATGCACTCCTACTACGTCAGTGAAAAATAAAAATAAATAAAAGACGACTGTTCAGCTATAGGAAGAAAAAAGAAAGAAGAAATACCCACATCATTACCAGAGCAGTACTAGGACTCCAGCTCCGTTTAAGGGCACTTTCGCATGTGCTCACGGAAGCCTGATCGAATTGAAAAACTCTGGCCAATCTCGAGTCACATGACTCCACCACCGGCAGCGATCCAGAGCGCAGGGACCACTCGGAGTCGGGAGCTTCTGTAGCCCACTGCAAGCCTGCACACAGAACAAACGCCACCTTAAAACGCCCGATTCCTTCTTTTTAATTGAAACACGTTTTACTCCCACTCGGTGAGTACCTTTTCCAGTGCCCTTTCTTTAAGCCTGTTTTTTTTTTTATTCTCTTTTTCTCTTCTTTCTCTTGGTGTTTCGCAATGGGGGAAATGTTTTATCATTTTCTGCATGCAATGATTTGAATCTTGGATGCTGAGTCTCGCTGCTCCGGCGACGTCCAAAGAGAAATAGCCCCTGCGTTGTTCCGAGGATCTTTTCTTGGTGTTTTTGCAACCTCCTCCTCGAGCCACTTGTTATCCCTCTTGTTTGTTTTCTGGCTTTTTCATGATTCTGTCTCATTTTGCGGCGATTCGGGGTGTCGTGTTTTTCCCTCTTATCTTGCAGTGTATAGCTGGTATTTGGGACCGTGTGTCTCTGAGCGAGTTTTGATTTTCACCTTCTAAGGATTTTGCTTTTCTAATGGGTAAGGAGTTAACTTTGCTTGGAGTTTGTCCATTTTTCCTTCTTGCTCGATCTTGCAGACTTGAAATGATTTTGAACGTTTTGTCTCCGCTTTATCGTTTCTAAAAGCACTGTTGGATATATGTTACATTGTTTTGCATTTCGTTTTTGATGTGTTCTTTTAGCATATTGAAATATCCTGTCTTCTGTGCTGCTTTGCAATCATAAAATAATTTACCCTCAATAACCCCAAATTACTTTTAAAAAAAGAAACCATTCGATGACAGATAGTTAATGTGCTTGCTTTGTAGACGTTATGCTACAAGTGAACAAGTTCAATCATTGCTGATTGCACTAAAGGCCTAATCGTTGTGTTATACAAATAATAATGAATAGTTATTAATAAAAAATAAATAAATTAATTAAAATACCTCCTAATCGAGGCAGAGTTGTGGATCCCAGCCCAGTTTCTTCTGCTGCACATTTTGTTTTGATGTGTGGGTGTGGGACCCTTTTCTTCCGGACATAAAACTTAAAAAAGGGCTGTTGGCATCACCAGACGGCTCTCTCAGCCGAGGCTCAGAAACGAAGAAGAACTGAATATGCAAATTGCTCTATTGGTAAATTGAATTAATCACTTGACCTTGACTCATGAAAAACCCACACAGTTCTGTTATCTTAAAATATCATCAGGATGCAATTTAACAAGGCAAAAGTAGCAAAGCACGTACAAGAGTCTAGAAGCTTCCAGACCGACGAACCTAGAGTCTGTGCCACCAATGCAAAGCCAACGCATGGCAGGAAGTAGTGCTTTATCAGTACTTTCCCCCATGTCCTCCAATAACAAACACTTGTTCCCTTTAATGAGAGGCAGCCGGAGGCTTTTAAGGCTAAATAAAAAAGGGTTGTCAGGCCGGTTTGAATGGTTCCTGAGAGATATGGACGGAGGCATTTTCGCGAGCCATTTTTCAGGCTCACACTTTTTTTCGCGGGGGTCTGGGAACAGGTGGGGGAAACGGAGCGTGAAATGTGCTTCTATGCAAACAATACTTATCTCCCGCCAGGGACGGTGGTGGACGGCTGGCTCCGGGAGCGGCCCCCTGTGAAAGACAAGCCCCCGATGCACAGGCACGCCCCCCTCGTGAGCCACGCTGGGGAAGGGACCAAAGTTTAGCCAAGCATTTCAACACACACACACACACACACACACAAACGCACACACACACACACACACACATGCACACACACGCAAACACGCGCATGCGATGACACATGCACATACTCGGACACACGCACACACACACACACACACAAGCACAAGCATGCACGGACACATTCACATACGTACACACACATGCACATGCACACACACACCAACTCACACACATATGCCTAGGCCTGAGGCTGATCAAGAAGCATAACGAGGGGGGCTTTATCTATTATACTGGGAAACAGTTTGATGCTCCAGCGCCCTCCGGTAGGTGTTTGTGTGTGTGTGTGTGCGTGCATGTGTGTGTGTGCGCATGCGTCTGCGTGTGTGTCTGTGCGTGTGTGTGTGTGTGTGGAGTCGGGGGAGGGAGAGTCCAGAACCAGAACTGAGTTGCAACAGGGCTTCCACTGCCGTGTTAGGTGTGTATGTGCGTGTAGTCATTAAAGAAGCAAAAAGCGAGGCCACCAACAGCAGGTGGATTGGCAGACAGCGGGTCAAACACCGAGACGGGGGGGACGGACGGACGGGGGGGGGGTGATAGTGGAGTGAAGATGATGACATGGGAGTCTATATGTTTCTCAGGGTCCACGTCTCTGGGGGACTGACGCCGACGTCGTGCTCCATTCCGCGCTGCTTTCCATAATGTATGTGCTCAATGCCTTGCAGACTCCATTACATATCTGTCCTGTTCTGGACTGGAGCGCCCCTCCACCGCCCTCCTCTTCCCCCATTACACTCGCGCCAGACACCTTTATATTGAACACACAGCCCGCACTTCCACAAAGGCCGTGTTTGGCCGTGAGGAGACGGGGGGTCAGGCCGGGTGAACAGCACATGACAACACGTTCGGCATGCGCCTGATGCTCTCAGTCCTCCATTGTGCGCCGTGCCATTAGCCGCGGCTACATCAGCATTTCAGCACAACGGACAGCTCCCTCTTTATTGTGCCTCTAAAGAGACAGAGAGAGAGCCAGAGAAACAGAGAGGGAGCGCGAGAGGGAGATGGAGGGAGAGAGAGTGTGATTTCAGCACCTCGGACAGCAGCCAGAAGCCTCTTTATTGCTCTGCTGCTGGTCTATCTATAGGCTGCTGGTTGTCGCTCCTAGGCTGGTGTGTGTGTCTCTATTAGCTAACCTCCACCCCTCTGCCCAATCCTATCTGATCAGGAGACTTTTCCAGCCATCACCCCCCCCCCACCCCCCACCCCCCTAATCCCGGCATTGTTAAAATGTATCTCGAACAACCTTTTAATGGTGTGATTACTACATAAATGCAAGCAAGGATCGATATATATTGTGTTATCATTGACCGTCACTTTGTATGTATGTACAAGAATTAAACAATAGATGGAATGAAGACATTATGTCATTCATTCAACATAATGTAATTCATTCGTCTTTCCCTCTGCTGCTGATTAGCCTTTATGTATAATACAACATAAGAATAGTCTCTCTTACCTCCCTCCCTATAATCATTGTCAGCATGTAGTGTCACTTGTCATCGTATATCAACAGCCATCTCCATTGTTTAAACATTTTTTTTCCCCCCTGTGAACTTTGACACTCTGTCATGAAAAATAAACCCCACAAAAACGCAGTGGTTTGACACCACCTCACGACCCCGTCCCCCTCTCTGTCGCCACAGAACCACATCCATACATTTTGTGATCATCTAATTACCCGACTCAGCTCCATTGACCCAGTTACTTTAGCCCGGTGCAACACAACGCTATATTTGGCCGGCACACAAGCGAGGAATTAAGCAAATGGAGAAATAGCGTTTGGCGGTGCCAAAAAGGGAAGTGAGAAACTGCTGGGTGTATGTTCTGCCCTCCTGACAGAGCGACCCTCTAGACTCCGACTCCCACTGGCAGGTGGACGTTTTAGTGATAGCAGAGTGTGGCTAACTCCTCACTGGCATCAAGTGTTTTCTTCCCCAGCACTATTTTCAGGGCTCTGCTCCTACCCAGAGGCTTGTCGGCTTTCACAATATCTTGAGATAGAAATATTAGATTTACAACCCAACCCTTCTCCCAGTGAAGTTATCATGACCATGTGAAGACGCAAAACGAATTAGACAGATGTTGGTGGGTTTTGACAGCACATGAATTATAGAATTCAGTTTCCTTCAGCTGTAAACCGAAAAACGCCCCGAAAAACAACAAAATAGAAACAAATGAAAGGATTTAAAAGTGAAACACAGGGGTTGCATAATCACAATAAACTCTCTGCATTTCCTGGCAGCAAGATGCACTTATCTGATAAATGCGTCAAACGCCCTGATCGGATAATGCAATGTTGTCCCTACCACTGTACATCAAAACGTGGAGAGGTTGAGTCATCCAAATGGTATTAAAACTCGCAGCAGAAACGCCTCCCTTAGGGCCCGCCGGGCCCTCGTCCTCAACATAATCAGCAAAGCTATTATTGTGAGATATAAGATAAAAACGCCGGGTACAGATATATTTCTATTCCCTCTCTATCGCTTTCCTCCACCTATAGTCGGGAGAGTGCTTTTTATATTCGGTGTCACCAGCGGTCAAGGCTATAGGCGTTTCTTGAATCACAATGTGAAACAACTTACTTTACGTCCTCTGCAGGTGTGCATGTGTATGTGTGCGTAATGCGTGCACGGGTTTGTGTGTGTGTGTGTGTGTGTTTGTGCGTATTTTCCAGTGCTACCGAGAGCTCCCCTTAAGTTCACACGACGGGGCCCCAGTAGAGATATGAAGGCGGTTTCATATTGGAACAGTGTTTTACGGGGTCTGGCGCTCAGTATTGCTTTCATGGAGCGGGGTCGCTGAGAAGCACCGCCTCACAGTTCAAAAAGTGCCTTTCATTAAAGATAAGGGAAATATGTAAATGATAAGAGGGCCGATGGAACAGTAATATGAATAGGATAAAGTCCCCGGAATAATTCATGTGCCGCCACCGCGCTACCTGCCTGCCTGCCTACCGCACGGAAAAGCCTTATTTTCTTGCGCTTTATTTTTTCCGTCTTTGATACAGGCGCCCAAGGCCTGCTGCTTAGCTCCTTGAAGATGATTGGCATTGCAAAAAGACCTTTCTCTCTCTCTCTCTCTCTCTCTCTCTCTCTCTCTCTCTCTCTCTCTCTCTCTCTCTCTCTCTCTCTCTCTCACTCTCACTCTCTCTCTCTGTCTGTCTGTCTGTCTGTGTGTCTCTCATTCTCTCTCTCTTTCTCTTTCTCCATCTCTCTCTTTATGTCTCCCTGTGAACTCGCCCCCAACGTGCTATTGTTCCCTTCCTCCATCTCTCCCCGCTCCTGACAGAGTCGGGTGGAATGCACGCACAGGAGGTAACAGTCAGTCAGATTGTCACCCCGGTTCCCCTCTCATCCGCCCCCTCCCCCTCCCCCTCCTCCTCCCTTAACAAACGGTGCTCAGTCAACACAGGTGACAATCGTTAGGGCTCGTTAGTCATTGACGGCTGGGGAAAATGTTGTCTGTCTCCGCTGCGTAATCAGTTTCTAAATTGGGACGATGCATACTGAATAGGTGGATGATATGGGTTGCGTAGGATTGTCCCAGTTCAGCAGGAGTCATGGGAAACTTTCTACAAACGTTCTGCTCTAAGTATAGATTTGTTTGAATTTCCAGAAATCATCAGGTGGTCCCTTGGTCAGTGTAGGACATCACATAAGGCCGGGCGGCACAATGAATGATGTCAGTTGTCTACTTAAGAATAAGCAAGAAAATAAAGGAATCATTGCATGATATCGTCAATGGAACCTACAGTTTATTTAATTGCTCTTCGGTAAGAGATGGTTAAGTTTGTGTGTCACGTTTAAGATGTTTAAGTTTATGTATTCGATTACAGATGGTTAAGGTTAGGTATAAGGTTGGAGTTGGTTAAGATTAGATATTGGGTTAGAGGTTTTTACATCGAGGTATGGGGTAATAGATGTTATGTTTAGTAAGAAGCGCGGTTGGCCAGACCATAATCGTGCGGTTTTAGGATGGGTGTGTGTATCAGGGTTTGCGGGGGATCCATAATCCCACGTTTCCTCCACACCCGGTGTGTTTACCTCCCCCTGGTCCGCCAGGAGACATCCCATTGGTTGAGGTTCAGTCAGACAGGGGGCTGAACCGCCCCAGCTCGTTAAGCACTAATTGCTAATTGAAGAGTTTGAATGATTCAGCAAGAGCTGCTGCCGCTGTCCGGGTTTTAAGTAGGAGTAATTTATGGATACAAGGGAGCAGAGGGTGACGGAGATAAAGACAAAGGGAGGAGGAGGGTGAAGAAGAAAGAGAGAGAATAAGTGTGAGAGAGAGAGAACAAGAGGGAGAGAGAGAGAAAGACAGAGGGAGAGAGAGAGACGGTCAGAGCGAGAGAAAGACAGAGAAAGAGAGAGACAGAACGAGGGAAAGACACAAGGGGAGAAAGGACGAGACACAGAAAGTCAGAGAATGAGAGAAAAAAAGAGAGAGAGAGCGATGAGAGAGAGCAAGAGCGAGAGTGAGAGAGAGAGAGAGCGAGAGAGAGAGAGAGAGCGCGAGAGAGAGAGAGCGAGAGTGAGAGAGAGACAGAGAAAGAGAGCGAGACAATCCTTAACCCCTGGTTCTCATAGGAGAAAATAAAAAATGTAATCCAGTGTTTTCAGTCATTTGCATTCAGAGTTTGCTTTGTACTGTTAATCCAAATTAGTATAAATACACGGATTGAATCCTTGGTTGTTTCAGACTTCTAATAATTATTGTGGCTACTAAAATAATTTCATTGATATTCTACAGATTATTACTATGATTATGTGAAATCTATATGCAACAGTTTTATACAAAAGGGGATATGGAAATGTATACCTCTATTAGGTTGTGCCATGTTTACTTGCTCTGCTAGTAACCACATTGTATTTATTAGCACACAATCCTAACCCTAACCACAACCCCAAAATACTGGTCAGCTTGAATGTTATTTTCAAGCTCTAGTCAGAAAATACCAACAAGTTATTTCCTAAAGACATCATTTGCCACAGTGTGATGCTTATCTTGTTCCTCAATTAATTCCATGAAGGTCAAAATCTTCAGCTTTTTGCTATTCAAACAGAAACCTTTTCCCATCATCTATTGTTTGTGACGGACTGGCGATAGAGATCGTATACCGGCTTCCTATTGGTCAACATGTTCTATTCCTCGAAGCGCTTTGCCACCCGTCGGCTGGCACAAACGTGAACTTTAGTTCTGGATTATGACTGGATCCTCCTAGCAGATGTCACAGTGGGCGAGATGTGAGCACAAAGACCCCGAGTCAAATTGGCCTCTTCCCTTGACTGGTGACACTGGAGGAGCCTTTGGTAAAGCATTGTCCAATTGCTGAGGGGGGGGGGAAGGATGTAAAATCAGGGTGACAGAGGGAAGGAGCGAGAAGGAGAGAGTTAGAGAGACAGAGAGAGAGAGGGAGAGAAGGAGAGAGACAGAGTGAGACTTAGGCCCAATCCCATTTCTACCCCTTACCCCTTCCCCTTACCCCTTCCCCTTACCCCTTCAAAACAAGGGGGAGGAGTATGGGGAAGGGGTAAGGGGTAGGAATGGGATTGGGCCTTAGTCTTTCCATCCATCCATGTCAACCCTTTCGCGAATTTGCCCTGCCCAAGTTCTCATTTTTTTTCTAATTTCCCTCTGCTTCCTTCTCTCCGACCGGCGGGTGGTGACGAGTCAGTGTTGAGATCAGACAGGGAGGGGAAGTGCTCGGGGGATTCCTTTCTATCCGCTCTCAGCCTCTGAAGCCACCAGACAGTTAATGTGGAAGTGGGCTGCACAGCGGTCCAAACAAAATTAAAGACACGTCAAATGTACGACTGTCGCGGTTTCAACGTTTGTAGAAAATAGTTTGACAGTAACAGCTTTTTATTTTTCAAGGATAAACATCAACGATTTTCAAGCACGCGTTGTACGGATACATGTGCCTCTGGCCTCTTATGTGTGGAGACGTTATTTAAATAGCACGCAATGCATCCTGGGTTGTTATTCCTCCTGTCTCCCCAGCTGTCCGCGCTGCTTAGACTGTGTCTTGTCGTCGGGCTGAGATGCCTCTATTAGCATTTGCAGTACAGCAGTTGCCGTACATGCTTTGGGGCTGGTATGAGAGACATGAATATTGTAGGAGAAGACACATTTTCTAATGAAAACTGCATAGCCTCCGACTGCTAGACCAGGGCATGGGCTCGGCGACGGCAGTGGGAGTGTGGGGTTTATTCCACAGCAGCCGAGCAGAAGCCTGTGGTTTTTCTCAACCGAATCCGGCTTAAAGGGCAGGTTAATATGTGTTATTCAAAACTTCTCTGTGACTGCGTCACAATTCGTACAGCCCTGTCCATTTCTTCCAATGTTCTTTTTATTTTATTTTTTGCATTTTTCGGCTTTATTATAGAGTGAGAAAGACACGAAGGTTTGTGAGATAGAGTGGAGGACATGCAGCAAATGACCACGGGCAGGAATCGAACCCGGGACTAAACCTTAATGGTACGTGCTCTACCCGCTGAGCCACTCCATCTTTTATTTCTAACGTCTGACACCCAAGCAAAAGCCTGTGATTCCTCTACACAGACGCTTGTCCGCATGTTAAGTAACGATTATGTACCAAAGCATACATCTTCAACAAAACAAAGCAAATTCACCTTGCGCAGAATAGTTTAACCGGTTGCGTGTGTTATTTGCCCTGTTGCATTGCTATCCTGGTTAAGTGCTTTTTAGGCTTTCAGAATGAGCAGGAAATCTGGATAACAAAACCCTTCAGCGGCAAGTGACCGCCCCGACACACTCCACTCAGCCAAACATGAGACCCTCCAGAGGCAACTTTTGGACAAATAGCTTTTGACAAACATGGCATTTGAATCCACCTCCACCCACTCTCAGAGTGTACAAGTAAACAGCAATTCAAAAAAAAAAAAAGAAGAAGAAAGAAACGCCATCAAAAGAATTATATTGTGACTAATACACGGGGGGCGACAAAGACCCAATCTGCGCTATTGTCCGAGCGGGTGAAACAGCTATTTAATGTGCTCTACAAGACGGCCCCCTCACTCAGACCCCTGAATCACCGTTTAGAAAGCCCTCTGTGGGTACTCTTTCTCAAGCCCGCTGCATACTGTGTATCCCTCAGACACTCCCGACACTCTGAACAATGCCTGATTGCATTCAGCCTTTTTTCCGTTCACGTGTCCTAAATCAGACGAAACGTCGGCCAAAATCACACATGCACCGACACACACACGCACACACACACACACACATGAGTACACATACATGCACACACACACACACACACGCACACACACACACACACACGCGCACACACACACACACACACACACACACACACACACGCGCACACACACACACACACACACACACACACACACACACACACACACACACACACACACACACACACACACACACACACACACACTCACACACGCACGCACACACACACACACACACACACACCCACACACAAAAATACACACACACACACACACACACACACAAAAACACATGCACACAACCATACCCACACACACACACACACACACACACACACACACACAGTGCACCTGCCATGGAGTGGCCTTGGGCCGGTTTGTTCGTCGCACTCCTGCACCCATTTATCACTTAGCGAGGGGGTGGGGGGCTGAGGGTGAGGGGAAGGAATGGCGGTGGGTGGGTCATCTACTGCTGGGAGGCGTGGGGGGGGGGGGGGGGGGGGGGGGTGGGGGGGGAAGGGGGGCGCTCTGTGCTTCAATCGACAGAAATGTGTGTGTGAGTAAGAAATGCGGGCGACCGGCTTGCAGGTTTCATCGCTCACTGGTCAGTCGATGATTGACTGTGTAAGAAAATGTTGCCCCCGCCCACGTCGGCTGACCGCCGGTGGATGTCTGTGTGTGTTCATGGGTGTATGTGTGTGTGTGTGTGTGTGTGTGTGTGTGTGTTTGTATGTGTGTGTGGGTGTATGTGTGTGTGTGGTTGGTTATGTGTGTATGTGTGTGTGTTTGTATATGTGTGTGTGAGTGTATGTGTGTGGGTGTGTGTTTATGTGTTTATTTGTGTTGGTATGGGTGTGTATGTGTGTCTGTGTTAAAGTGTGCGTATGTGTTTGCAGGTGTGTTTGTATGTATGTGTGCGGATGTTTATGTGTGTGTGTGTGTGTGTTTGTGTGTGCATGCTTGTGTGTGTGTTTAAGTGTGTGTATGTTGTTTACAGTTGTGTTAACTTGTGTGTTTGTGTGTGGGCAAACAACAATTCCACATGAGACGTGTGATGGATTATGTGTAGATGAAAAAAAGAAATATGAAATCAAAGAGCAGGTGAAAATAGCCCGCCAGACAGAGCAGCGCCTCGGAACAATAAACCTATCAACAGGTGTGTGTTTGTGTGTGTGTGTGTGTGTGTGTGCGTGCGTGCGCCTATAGGTGTGTAGTTGTATGTGTGTGTGTGTGTGTGTGTGTGTGTGTGTGTGTGTGTGTGTGTGTGTGTGTGTGTGTGTATGTATGGGAATGAGTAAGGTTTTTGTTCTCATTTGTGCTGGGCTGCTTTCGTCCGAGTTTCAACCTTCGGGTTTCACAGCTGCGACTCTCACCCCCACCATCCCCCCAACCTCCCCCCCATCCCCCCCCTCCCCGCCCCCTCCCCGCCCCCTCCCCGCCCCCCCCCCACCCCCCAGCAGCGAGCACTGGCTCAGCCCACCTGTCTGCCGTCCTCCACCACAGGTTAATAGCAAGCCGAGGTTATTATGAGGAGTTATCACCTCCGCCTGCTTTTATGTCCTTAGCCGAGCGCTTCCTGAGACAATAGCGCATCTATAATTACGCACTGAGCCCAGACACAGACATTATTTAGATCCACACTCACGCACACAAAGCACCGGGCCGCCGGTATGCAAGGGGCTGGAGAGAGGGTGAGTGCGAGAAAGTGTTTTTGTGTGTCTGTTTGTGTGTGTAGCGTGTGTGTGTGGGTGTGGGTGTGGGCGTGCATGCAGTCTTTGAATGGATGGATGCAACACATTCTGCTCTACTGATTGCTATGGCGATGTGACCTCTCATCCCTTAGAGAGAGAGAGAGAGAGAGAGAGAGAGAGAGAGAGAGAGAGAGAGAGAGAGAGAGAGAGAGAGAGAGAGAGAGAGAGAGAGAGCGGATGGCTGTTAGTGGTAGAGGGGAGGCGGAGGGGGGAGGTCTGGGGGGGGGAGGAGAAGGAAGGGTGGGGGGTGGGATTTGTCGCAGGTTGGGAGGATGATAGACTGAGAGTGTGTCTCTTGAGATCACTTTCCGTAGCCATCACTGGAGGCAGAGACATGTTCTAAAACGGAGAGCTCAGTGTCCAACTGCAACTCTCTCTCTCTCTCTCTCTCCCTCTCCTCTCTCTCTCTCTCTCTCTATCTCTCTCTCTCTCTCTCTCTCTCTCCTCTCTCTCTCTCTCTCTCTCTCTCTCTCTCTCTCTCTCTCTCTTTCTCTCTCTCTCTCGCCCCAATTCCACTGTGAAGTGGTTACATGCACACTGAAGTGACACTAAAATGTACCAAAAACACGACTACACAACACTGAATCCCACTCAGGCATTAGAGTCAAGTCAGAAGAACAATGCCAAAAAAGAATGAGGCGAGTCAACGCACTCTATTGCCTTCTAATGCTCGTGTCGGTAATTGACGGACCTGCCATAAGAGACATGAGGCTATATACTCCCACAGCTCTATCAGTGAGCAGCCCCGTCGTGTTCACACCTGCTCCTACGCTACTGTCAAGCGTACCTCTCTCTGGCCTTCCTCCGGTGGTGTTCCTTTGAGTCTAACCGGTAAGAACATTCCTCTGCCATTCACTCGGAGCGCCAGTCAGTTACGATTAAACCGGAGGCGGGCATGAGGTGAGGGACGAGTGGAGTGTCTCGCATTTTGGTGAAATGCTACAAATGGAGGTCAGAACAACTTGTCTTTTTTGGTACTGTGTTCAAATGCGACTGCATTAAAATGTTCCTCAGCTAGACTTGTTTCTTGACATTCTTGTTGTGCTGTTGTTTAAATGGCACGCATTTGCTGCTCTCAACCTTACATTTCAGTTTGACTCTAATGCGATTTCGGTTTTTGTTAAGGCACTTAACATGAAATGAATAATCACGACGCAAACACTTTAATTGGCAATTGTGAAGATCGTCTGTTGTGGAGACTAACTTCATGGTTCATTCAAACTGCAGAGCTTACAGGAAACATACAAATGAACTGGCGGTTGGTCTTGATTGCCGTCTTGAATGCTGAATCACTGTACCGATTATATATGCTGGCAGTGTTTATGTTATCCACCAGTGACTCTTTCCCTCCGAAAGAAAAGCATAATTTATTGTGCATGAAATGTATTCCATATTCGTCAGGTTTGATTTGACACACACAAATACAGAATGCCAGTTTTAAAGAAAAGTACAAAATCGAAAGGCTGATGTCTACGAGTTGAAGGTCATTACCTGTGTATTTCCTGCTCCATCATCTGGTGGAGTTATGCCGACAGTGAAAACAACTTCACAGGAGAGCAGAAGATGGATTGGTTGAGGATGTATTTTAATTTGTATCACGCATCCTCTTCGCATCGCAGAGATCACTAGATGTCAAAGACTTTGTGGTGAGAAATCCTTTTGGCGTTCTTCATGCAGGAACCCCGAAACCCACAAGCACTGACACTACCTTCCACCAGCCTGGCTGTGTGGTCTATAAAATAATCAATCATCAATCAATCAATCAATCAATCAATCAATCAATCACTAAGTACCCTCTTTCAACTTTAAATGTTTCATATTAGAATCTTTGGTAACAAGGGTACATTAATTAACCATTAATTATCATTATGATATCTAAGCGTTTATTAACAATGAAATATGTTAGTACTATTATAATATGGCAAGACTTTATGGTCAAGTAATCATTTACTAATGGCATTCAGGTTTACTTGTGATGTTATTATGCAATTATTTCTGAATGCATCTACAGAAATAAGCACATGCACAACCTGCATTGATTTTTCTTCTCCAGCACTGGAAAATAATAATTATCTGAAATGTAATTTTCATTTCAAATATATGTAAATGAGAAAACATGATCAGCATTGCATGTGTTTTGTGTGGTCAGACACAGATAGGAATATTACTGCTGAAGAAGATCGAATTTCCTGATAATTAATCAATAATAATACATTAGTGTATGTGCCCGAAATGATAGCTTTTAGCCATTAGCAAGTTCTCAAACTTTCTATCCAAGGTTAAAAGCTTGAAAGGTTAGATGGAGGACATTCAAAGCTTTAAAGCCTGTAATCAGACGTAAAGAGACACTTTACAGTGCTTTGTAAAGAAGCCAATGAAATACGCACAGTGTTCTTAGCTCTGTGCTACCAACATACCTTGCTAACATCTTCCCTAAACTAACCTAGCTTAGCTAGCTAACTAGCTATGCCACCTAGCTTACAGTGCATCCCTTCTCCACGCCCACTGACCCCCCCCCAGGGCCTGCTAACCCTGCTGGCCTGCGGTGTGTGTTTCAGCGGCTGTAGGGGTAGGATGACTGGCAAGACCCAGACCAGCAACGTGACCAACAAGAATGACCCGCGCTCCCTCAACTCCCGCGTCTTCATCGGCAACCTCAACACGGCGGTGGTCACCAAGGCCGACATCGAGGCGCTGTTCTCCAAGTACGGCAAGATCGTGGGCTGCTCCGTCCACAAGGGCTTCGCCTTCGTCCAGTACGCCAGCGAGAGGAACGCCCGGGGCGCCGTGGTCGGAGAGAACACCCGCGTCATCGGCGGCCAGCCGCTAGGTAATGTCAGGGGGGGGGGGGGGGCTGGGGGGCAGAGATTGTTTGTGTACGTGTGTGTTTGGATGTGTGTGTGTGTTTGTTTGTTTCTGTCTTTCTGTCTGTCTGTTGGGAGGGGTTTGTGTTTGTGTGTGTGTGTGTGTGTGTGTTTGTGTGTGTGTGTGTGTGTGTGTTTTTGTGTGTGTGTGTGTGTGTGTGTGTGTGTGTGTGTGTGTGTGTGTGTGTGTGTGCCGGTGTGTGCGTAGGTGTGTATCGGGTGTGTGTGTGTGTGTGTGTGTGTGTGATTACGTCTGCGGGTGTGCTTGTGTGTTTGTGTGTGTGTGATTACGTCTGCGGGTGTGAGAGTGTTTTTGTGTGTGTACTTCCGAGAATGGAGGCATGGGTCATTCATGTGTTCGGTGTGTGTGTGTGTGTGTGTGTGTGTGTGTGTGTGTGTGTGTGTGTGTGTGTGTGTGTGTGTGTGTGTCTGTGTCTGTGAATCCAACGTGAAAACCGACACAACAGGACTCCATTTTCATCTTCCCAAACATGCACGGACACGCTCAACGTGGTCGGAGTTCCCAGCGAGAGAGCAGAACACACAACTACAGCCGAGACGGGGACAGAACCGCTGAGGCAGACAAACACAACAACAACCGACACAGACAGCGGCAGGAGCAGGTCGGATAAATCGAGCGAGGAGGGGATCCTACCTCGAGATAAGACGATAAAAACAAACCCATCGAAGGCACAACATCCGGAACTAGTCTCAGCCGGGTCACTCTGCTGGTGGGATAGCTGTAAATCTTCCTTCTATTGCTTATTGATTTGTTCTCAGCCTTCATAGGGAATCAGAAATCCTGTCCCTCTGCCACGCTTTCTCATTAAATATGAACGGTAGTCCGTCGAGCTCTAAAATTAGGAGCGCCATTACTTATGCTCCGCTTTGGTTGACGCTGTGGTGCTTGTTTTAGTGGGGTCCTTTTTGGGCCGCAGATATAATGTGTGATGTATTATCGGTGCTGTGCGGGGGCTGAGACGCCTTCTCTGTAATAACGAGACGGGTTTCCAGTCGTTTGGTATTTCACACTGTTCAGCGTGGATACCAAACAATAGTGAAGTTCTACCGTTGACAGGTGGTTTAAAAGGGTTTGCTACGGTGTCAAAGGTGGGGGAGTTTGAGGAAACGGAAAGCATAGTTTTCCAACAGTTCTTCAATGTTGTTGTTTTTTGACGAAGACGTATTGAACCCGTTGACCCCATAAATCGTTTTGTTCGGATCTGATCCGAGCGATATGAGCTACAGATGGGACACGTGTAGGATACACATTGTGCTCATTTTGTAGGAGCACACGGCCGGCTGAGGTGACTCATGATTGGATCACGCAGATGCACTCAGACGGAGAAACACAAAACATTCCCTGTGAGTCGCAGACGCCACGCCGACAGCAACGCAACCCGACTAATCAACGCTTCGACCGAGGAAGAACTCTTCTGAGTGCCTCCCCTCGGAACACCCTGTTCACGTGCCCACTTCTCTGCGCACATGCACACTTCTCTGGTCAAATGCACTCTGCTCTAGTCACATGCACACACCTCTGGTCACATGCACACTGCTCTGTTCACATGCACACTGCTCTGTTCACGTGCACACTTCTCTGGTCACATGCCCATGCTCTGTTCACGTGCACACTGCTCTCTTCCCGTGCATGTATGCCTCTTTCCTTTTTTCACTTTCACTTTCTCTTTCACAGCCCGCCTGTTCCTTATAAATTATATTATCCAGGTGCACTTGATGCATTTGTTGTTTCATCAACTTGCTGTAGAGCATTTGATCTGAAAAGCAAATTTTGGCTTGGAGGCGGTGTGTGTGTCTGCGTGTGTGCGCTTGTGTGTGTGTTTGTGGGTCTGTGTGTGTGTGTGTGTGTGTGTGTGTGAATGTGTGTGTGTGTGCGCTTGTGTGTGTGTGAATGTGTGTGTGTGTGAATGTGTGTGTGTGTGTGTGTGTGTGAGTGTGTGAATGTGTGTGTTTGTGTGTGTGTGTGTGTGTGTGCGTAAGAGTACGCATGTGTGCATATTCCGAACAAAGCCCGCGTAATAAGCTGACATCACAGCCTATCACTGCCTCTCCTGATAGGCTGCCCAGGTGCGTCCTATCAGGAGAGGCAGTGATAGGCCGCACAGGTGCCATCGGCCATTGGGCTAAAGCGAGTGCAGACTCAATGCCTGTTCCATCTCTCACCCCTCTCTTTCACTCTCTCTTTCTTCCCCTCTCTCTCTCTCTCTCTCTCTCTCTCTCTCTCTCTCTCTCTGTCTCTCTCTCATGCAGCAGGTTTTATTGGCTGCTGCCGTGGCTTGCCAGAAAAACACATTTAAGTCCCGTGCACGCCCATACTGTTCGTGTGTGCACCCCAGCAGGATCATCCTGCGTGAGCATTTATTTTTTTCACATCTGCTTACAACTGTGGCCGCTGCTGCTTCTACACAGAAAAATCGTTACACACACACACACACACACACACACACACACACACACACACACAAATGTGAAAAGATGGAGGCGTCTACACACACACACACACACACACACACACACACACACACGCGCAAACACACACACACCAACACACACACACACACACACACACACACACACACACACACACACACACACACACACACACACACACACACACACACACACACACAAACACACTATAAATGTGATATATTGTGGCTAACTGCAGGTCTAGGTTCTTCCTTTGGAGAATGTCAACCAGGCTTCTACTGATTCTGCTGGTGTTTGTATGAACATATTAACTCCTGATATGCTCTGATATAACATATCGCCCAACATTGCAGTATATGTTGAAATGGTCTGTGATACGAAGCATAAAAGACCAGCTGTCACCGAAAAGAATCAGCCAAGGTACCCTTGAATACAGAAGTATTTGAGCAAGAAAAAGAAAATTACTTGCTCAATTTAATTCCCTGAGCTATGAATGGATCGTTGATACATTGACTTTCAGCTGCTTATGCTAATGCTTATATAATTTTTAATGGCATTACATCCTGATCAAGATTCCTGAAGAGTACAGGCCAGGGACAGAAGGCTATATTTAAGCATATACATGTGTTGTATAGGTGTTTTGCCAGGACAACTGTATGAGTGCGTGAGTGCATGTGTGATTGTGAGTGTGTATGTGTGTGTGTGTGTGTGGGAGTAAATGATGAGATTAATGGGGCGAACTTCTTGTTCAAGTTTAAGCACAAATTGGCATACAGTGCCCCTTCTAAATCTGCATTACCATCTTAGAGAACTGCCCTGGAAGCTGACCCTGCTGTTATGCACTAGTCTAGGTAAGGTAGAGATACAAATTGTGATAATAATACAGTTTCCCTGATAAATTACTCCCGAGATGCGAACGATTCGCTACATTATTGTACTCGACTGGCAAACGCGCAGCACTTGAGTGCCTCCCTGTGGACAAAGCAGGTAATACCGCTTAGCGCACTACGATTGTGTCTGGGTATACCCATGCTGCCTTGCGCGCAATTTCGTAGATTGAGATGAGGTCCGGCGATAGCCAAGCTACAAAGCCTACGGTCTATGAAAAAAACACTTTTATCTACTCTACGATGTTCTTCTGATGGAACACATATCATATATATAATTTATTTCAGCACTTAATGAAGCTTAAGAGATTTCCCAGTTTCCCCAAGTTAAGTTTGGTCTGTCAGTCTGTCTCCCTATTTGTATCAGTTAAGGCGGCTGCATGCTTCAGCGTTGGTGTTACGTTGTTGCGCAAAATTTACTCAAAGCAATTCATGCTCCCTTTTAGGTTGCGCGTGTTGCGCGTGTTGCCAAGCAATTTACCGCCAGAACAGTAGGTGGAGTAATATGTGGAGGAAAGTTTTTCGTTGAAGACGACCTCGAGAATGACGTCTTTGTCTGTGGGAGTCGTTGGTTTGTTTATGTGCCAGATCGTGTTCTCCCCATACACAGTGAATGATGGCAACAGACAGAGGAACAGGGGTGATGAAGTTGTTGATCATTGGGGTTGTATAAATGTGCATATCTCTCTACATTTTAAAACGACATAATGTGTTGGCAGCAAAGTTAACTTCACTTCAGGTTAATGCTTTTGTATATGAGCCTGCCGGGTGATACTCCAGACAGGAAGTAGTAACCAGACCAGCAAACCAATCACAGCCTTGCAGGCTGGGCGGCTCGCGTAAAAGCTTACGTAAAAAATGACGCAAGTCTAGAAAAATCGCCCGACGCACGCAAGACGTGAGAAGTCGCGCAAGGGGGGCGCAAGGGCGCGCAAGGGCCTCTTGCGCTTGCGCTTACGCTTACGTAACCGAGCATAAACCAGCCTTAAGGAACGTTCCTCTGCGTCTTTCTCGTAGATCGCACCATCTTTCAACGTCTTCGTTAAATGCGACTGCATCACCTTCTTTTCCATGATAGTCAGCAGCTCGCCGATTTCACCGTCTCTCCAGTTAGAACTGCTCATATTGATATCGCTGCGTTATTGTCTCTGTGGAGACAACGCAGCAACCTCTACCCAAGCCCCCCCCCTATCTGGAACCGCGGGGCGTCTAATCGCATTTAGCCTACCGCCAGTGTGTGTATGGTCCGGGAGTGTAAAAACGTCTCTTGGTTCTGACCAAAGAAGAGCGCTTTGGAATTACGCACCATACCTGGCTGTGCTTTAGCGCGTCACTCTATAGACCAGGTATAGTAGGCCATGACTGTAACAGTCGTCAGGAATCGAATTGGCCTATTTCTCACATTGTTTAGTTATGCTCGTATAACATGAGGCCGACTATTTCAGAATTCTGTTTAATTGTTTTAAGTTTTCAACAATATTTCGATATCATTAGCAACAGAATGAGCTTGGCCTATTATACAAAGAAGATGCATTCAAATGTAGCCTAAGCTACGAGATAATACAATAGCCTACCGCCAATTCACGGCCATCCACGAAGATAACGGCCGTTTAACGCAAATCGGATCAAGCATCAATATCAACAAAGTTTGCTGCATAGTAAAAATAAAGCACTTCAGAAGGCTTTAAAAAATATATACATATACAATTATTTTTTTGAAGACAAGTTTGGGTGGGTCTGTTGAACAGTGGGGTCCGTCAGGCCCAACCATAACGCCTTGCTCGCAGCATGCTTGTGATCTCTGATTTTAATCTAAATGAACACTAGATGGCGCCAACAGAATATCAGAATAGAATACAATGTGTCAGAAAAAAACATGTTATAGCTTGACTACCTCTTTCTTGCCTGTATACCGGTAATTCAAGGAAGAAACCTCTAATATAACGCATTTTAAGTAAGAGTTACATAAGATAAGCTGCAATCCATCTCAGCAATATCAAATATTCAATAGTCTACATGTAATTAATGAGCAGTTTATGCATTTTGTGAAAGGGCATTTGGGACTGAACCAAGAACCGCTCAGCTAGGAGTTGAAACCCCTAAACATGAGGAAAAAAAAAATCAAGCCTAGTAAAATTGGACAAAAAAAAGTGGTTCAGGTTAACATCAGCTCATGCTTCATACTCATGCTTTAATACTCCCAAGTCAAGTTTTTATTCTATCATTGTATGTCAGGAGGATGCGATGCCTATTGGCTATCTCATGTCTTCTATAATGAGAGTACCCCTGACACCTAGGCCTTTAAGGGTCGAGGCTATACATTCTCCACTGATAAAAAGTTCCTCTTTTTCACCTTTGCCTTGCCTATCAGTGATAAAGGTAGGACTGTCCTTACATCGTCTCTAATTACTCTCAAAATATGAGGGCCATTTACGTCAAATATCTTGCTAATTGGGGATCTTATATTTGTTCCAAGGTACTTCATACCTCAAGGTTTCCAGACAAGGACACAAGCCCAGGTGGACTGCAAAAGGTGTGTTGGTGGAGAGAGATAGCCTTGCCTTTTCCCCAATTATTCTTGTATCCAGAGAGTTGACTGAGTTACTGCTTTAAGTTGTAAAAAGTCTGGCACTGAGCGAGTTGGATTAGATAATGTTAATAAAATATCATCTGCATAAAGGCTTTTAAATCATATCCACTCAGATCAGTACCAGTTATAGTTTAATTAACTCAATTGACACAGGCCAGCGGTCCCAGACCCTAGAAATAAATGGTGAGGCTACACAGCCCTGTTGGGTGGATGAGGAGAAATGGAGGGGATGAGATATTATACCGCTTGTTTAACAAACAGTTGGTTCATAATACAGCGCCTTTATTCAGTGCATACATTTGAGCCCAAAACCGAATTTGGACAGTGCATGAAATAAAAAAAAGGGCCATTCTTTTTACTATAAAACTCTTTTTGTTGTTGTTGCATTCAGTGGTTTTGCTAGCTCTGGATGCTACAGAGAAGATGCTTTTGACAACACATGAAGGAGTCTGCTCCTTCTGTTGGCAGCAAGGCGGCCATAAATGCAGCCCGCCTGCTCCAGATGTACCAAAGAGGGAATTACCTTTTCCAAGCACATGGCGAGGTTATGTAACGTTGAATGTATTCATGAAGTCTTGTCCACCAGATAGACATCTACAACTACATATTAGCCGGGGCTGAGAACGGATCAAACCGCAGCCAAATCATCCACTCATCTGTCTTTGTAGTCGATCATGATGTAATGCCTGTCGCCTATCCCTTAGTGCGAGCTGTAGGAGAATATTGGTCGGGTTCATTGGTGAAGCACTTCAATTCAGCGGTGTCCCATTCAGAGTGTCCCCCTGCCTAAGGCAACTGTGAGCCTAGCCCCCGGAAAGAGAACAAGGACACTTACTCAGGCTACTTTTGTTTGTCCACCTCGTCCTTGTATGTTTGTAGGCTAATGTAGGCTATATTTTATGGCTCTAACAAGGAAACACAAAAAATAAATTAATCATTACCATCTACCTAGTTGTAATGGTGGGGTCCTGGTTGTATATCATTTTAATTAGGTATGAGGCAGGCACGGATAGAAAATAAAGTTGGTTAAAATTTACTGCAGTGACAATATTTGGTGCAAACCGGGAAAGTGTTCAGACGTCGGTTGGTATTGGGCTCGAGATGGTGGCACGTTGTCACACTAATTAGATATCACGTTAAATATCTCATTAACGTCAACGAGATGACTGCAATAGCAGGAGCATCTCCGGGCCCAGTACGCTGTTTGTCAACCTATCTATTGCACCACGGGTGTGCGAGCAAGCCCATTTTTATTTTACTACAATTATGGCAATTTTTTCGTTATTATTAAATAAAACAATGTTTCAATCCACTATGAAGCTGATGAGCTTTGACATGCAAAGTTAATCACGCATTGGCCATGTTGGCCACATTTTCCAATTAGAGCTTAAATTGGCCACAAACTGAGCAAGAGCGACAGTGTGTGTGTGTGTGTGTGTGTGTGTCTGTGTGTGTGTGTGTGTGTGTGTGTGTGTGTGTGTGTGTGTGTGTGTGTGTGTGTGTGTGTGTGTGTGTGTGTGTGTGTGTGTGTGTTGGGGGGGGGGGGGGTTGACAGAGAGAGAGAGAGAGAGAGAGAGACAGGCAGAGAGAGAGAGAGAGAGAGAGAGAGAGAGAGAGAGAGAGAGAGAGAGAGAGAGAGAGAGAGAGAGAGAGAGAGATAGACATAAAGAGAGAGAGACATAAAGAGAGAGAGAGAGAGAGAGAGAGAGAGAGAGAGAGAGAGAGAGAGAGAGAGAGAGAGAGAGAGAGAGAGAGAGAGAGAGAGAGAGAGAGAGAGAGAGAGAGTGACATATATAGAGAGAGCCAATCGCTGGCAGTGTGCACCGATTGGCTAAAAATATCTTCATGAGGAATGATAGTTTAATGACCCATTCTAAGTGGCTTAAACTCTGTACAACTGTGCGCCACTGAAGAAGCACTAGTGGGGGTATTTCGTCTGAGTTGTTGCGCATTGGAATCGTGAGCTCCCCCTGGAGTAATTTGATAAATGGTATAGTCGGAGCTGGTTCTGTTGTGTCTTCTACGGCAGAAGTAGGCTACACACACACACACTCGGTAGTTTGGGAGGGAAGAAAGGCTGCGCCGCTCTTTGAAAACACCGCTCCTGACCGTTATGACCATGTACAAAGGCAGACGTCGCAACCAGAGATGTGAGTATGGCCACACATGTGAATAGCTCACGTATGAGTCTTAAACCAGTCATGTATTTAATTCGCGGTAGTTATTGACCATACGTTTGATTTTAGTCCGTTGTAAAGTACCGTCAGATATGACGGAGTTTTTTTTTTGGTTGCCTGTTTAATTTATTAAGCCTTGATATCGACCTTAACCTTTGCCTTGATAACGATCTTAGTATAACATCTATGTTCTGTTTTTGTGAAATTAATGCAAAGATGGATGTTATATTGTGTTTTCACTTATAGTGTTGTGAATTGGATTCTGAAGTAGCAGTTCAGAGAGTATTGAATGGGTGGTTGTTGGCAATGAAAAGCTTCCTCACTGTCGTGAAGTTTTACTTCATGAAGGTGTTCTAAATAAAATTAAATAAAAATCACAGTACAGAGCTATGGAATGGCTTTCGCTCTTGAGCTAGTCTGAAGGATGCTTATTGACCATCTTATTCGATCTTGTTAAAAGATCAATAGATTATAATCATCTAATGTGTTATGATTATGAACCACCCCAGATTATGAAAAAGGTTGTTTATGGGACACAAACGTGGAATTTCTACTTACGTTACCTCCTGATTATGTCAGGAAATTGTTTTGACTGAAATCCACTGGCTCACATTACGAAAGATGTACTGTTTAGACCTCTCGGCATTTCAAGGGCTATATTATTATTCAATATGCCAATGAAATCAATTGGACTGTAGGCATGAGGGCAGAGGATAAAAACCAAAAGTATATGTGCGACCAACAAACAACATGCCTCCTCCGTCCCAACCTTCTGCTACGCCTACAAGTCCCTTGAGCAAGGCATCAGCATCATTTTGAATTGCTGCCTTGTCCCGCTACACTTCTTCTCTCCTTTGTCATTGGTCGTTGTACAACTACATGAATGTAAAGCCGTGAAGAAGAGGGTAACAGCAAACCAGCCGAACTCCTCCTTCGGTCATATGATGCAAAACATCTCTGATGGTTACCGGTGTATCGCGTTGTGGGGGGGGGGCGTTGAGGGAGGGGTCGAGGGGGTTCGACAGTTGCAGAGCATTGCACTCGGAAGTCACATGGTTACATCATCTCAGGGACCCCCCCCCCCCCCCCCCCCCACACACACACACAGACACACACACACCCACATTCACATTTTGTTTTTAAATGAAAGTGTCATGGGGGGGTTTGTGATGGAAAGCACAATAGTCATTGTCCAAGCCTACGTGTGGTCATTATATGTTGCATGTGCATTAGATTGAGCGCCTCGCATGAAATTTGAAATTTGTGAAAAAAAAGCCTAAAATGTACATGACTGTGTGTGTGCATATGTGCGTGCGAGCGTGAGGGCATGTGTTCGTGCGTGCGTGCTTGTGTGAGATATGAGCGTTTGTGTGGGAGTGTGTGTGAGGGTGTGTGTGTGTGGAGTCGTGTGTGTGCGTGTGAGAGTGTGTGGGAGGGTTTGCGTGCGTCTGTGAGGGTGTGCGCGCGCGCGTGTGTGTGTGTGTGAGAGCGTGTGTGTGTGTGTGTGTGTGTTAGCATGCAAAGCCCCAAACCGGTCACCTTGGTGCATGCTCGCTGTTGTGTTGTTGCACTTAACACAACGTCGAGCCGCAGCAGCAAAGTCACACCGGGGTCCTTCTCAAAGTGCTATATAGCTCAGCGGGACTAATAAAAGCCCTTTATTAGACGCTCACGATCTCGGAGAGACGCTGCCAAACTGCTCCCCGCGCCAGGCAACGGCTTCCCTTAAAAGGCCGGACGTGTAAAGTACAGGGAATTCATTAAGCAGAAGGCATAC
The DNA here is from genome assembly GCF_026213295.1 of Gadus chalcogrammus. Taxonomy (NCBI): domain Eukaryota; kingdom Metazoa; phylum Chordata; class Actinopteri; order Gadiformes; family Gadidae; genus Gadus; species Gadus chalcogrammus. Next base: position 7,798,344 of record NC_079419.1, on the reverse strand, counting down.
AGGGGCTCTGTTAATCCTCCCTGCTCCCTCCTCCGTAATAAGAATTATTAGAGCCCCCAGCAGCTTCTCCCATTGGAGTATCTCAGGACATAAAGTGCTGTCGGTCTGTCTCTGTTTGTCTGTTTGTGTGTCTGTGGGTCTGTGCGGTTGTGTGTGTGTGAAGGGGGTGGTTGTGTGTGTGATTGTGTGGTTTTTGGGGATATGTGTGTTCTGGGGTTTGTGGCTTTCTGTTTTGTGCGTACCTGCCTGTGCCTCTGCTTGTGTGTGTGTGTGTGTCTGTGTGTGTGGGTTTGTGTGTGTGTGTCTGTGTGTGTGGGTTTGTGTGCTTGTGGATGTGGACTTGTGGCTGTGTGGGTTTGTGGCTTCGTGTGATGTGCCTACTTGCCTGTGCCTCTACTTGTGTGTGTGTGTGTGTGTGTGTGTAATTGGAAACATAAATAGTTGTCCTGATGATCATCCAGAAGTAGACATACAGTATATTGTTTTTTAGAGTAAAAACAAATGTGTGTGTGTGTGTGCGCGGGCGTGCGTGCGTACGTGCACACTCTCCGCTTCCTTGTCTCGTGCCTGCGCGCAACAAGCAACAACAATGTGTGAATCAATACAGGAGACTGAACTAATGCGCAAATTACACCTACTCACAAAGACACACAAGACACACACACAGACACACAAACACACACACACACGTTCACGCTCCATCAGCCTGTCAGCCGCGACGGCTGAGGAACCACACTCTCAGGTGTAATAAAAAGAGGAAGCGTTGTGTGTCCTTGAGCACAGATTGGGGATTAGTCCTGTCATTCCTGACAGATCCCGGGGAACGGGAGGGAGGCTACAAAGTGTGTGACCGCTGTCTTGCATAGATATTAGCGTTTGTGTGGGGCGCCTGCCTGGGTATGTTTTAATAATAGTGGCCAGGAAAAGTGTGCTTTCCCGTCTCCAGACCAGCCACAGCCAGGCCAAGATGATGGTTATTCTTTGGTCAATGAGGCTGATGTGTTCATCAGTCTCTCTCTCTCTCTCTCTCTCTCTCTCTCTCTCTCTCTCTCTCTCTCTCTCTCTCTCTCTCTCTCTCTCTCTCTCTCTCTCTCTCTCTCTCTCTCTCTCTCTCTCTCTCTCTCTCTCTCTCTCTCTCTCTCTCTCTCTCTCTCTCTCTCTCTCTCTCTCTCTCTCTCTCTCTCTCTCTCTCTCTCTCTCTCTCTCTCTCTCTCTCTCCCTAGGGGGCTTTCTTGGCCCATTGCCTATTCACAGTGTGTCACTTAGCCCACCTGACTGCTGTGCTTCTGCCATGTTTGCTCCCAGGCTAATGTGGCTAATGGACGACGGCACAATGAAGTCATTAGGAGAGGTTAAGGAGCGCACTCAATCCACAGTCGCTCTTCTTGAGGAACATTGTAAGAGCTTTTCGTCACCACACTTGATCACTGCTATTTTAAATTTGAAGTAAGAATTAATCATTATTTGTATAATTTTTCTCACAGTAATACATGGAGTTACTATTTAGTCAATCACGATTTAATTGTATCCAAAGCAACTTACAGTGAATTCAGACACAAGGATAAAGTAATGTAGTTGGGCTAGGCATCTTACCTCCAGGTAGTGGGTTGTGGACATTAGGGGATCAAACCCAGTACCTAAGACTGGGAATCACCACACACACCCTAGTCACTAGAGTGACTTTCCCCTGAACCACATTTATCACCACTTTATGACCCTGATAATATGTAAAAAAAAAAAAAAATTGCCCTGTTTGCTAGCGTTTTTGACAGAGTGCTCTAATGAGATTTGTGGGCTGTTGGTTTAATGACACGAGCCCCGATAAGGCACGTAGTATTGATGACCAAATGCAGCCAGCGTTGGACGCCATGTGGGAAAATTAAGATTTTGTTTTGCAAACACGGCAATTAGGTTTTTAGTATATCACGGCACCAATATCAGGGCATGTGTACATTTATATGCATATTCAGATGAACATGCACACATTATTTTCTCATGAATATGAATGAAGCCAAAATGTGAGTTGCGGGTCCCAAGGCTGTCGTGTTTGCCGGGATAAAAAAGTTGTTTGGCTCAGCCATATCCAAGGCACACAACAGCAGCTCGTTGCTTACTCCCCAGTGTCTTTCTAGCCCTGCTATTCATTATTTCACCCCTCAGAGGGCGAAGACGAGGTCCCACTCTCCTCCTTTGTCCTCAGCAGTGAGGAGTACTAAACCACAAGAAAATTGTTGCAGTTTTTTGCAGCCTGATCATTTTTATTTTGCGCAGATCCTAAAGTAAGAATTACAGTGTTTGCATTTTAATCACTAAGCCCTTTTAATGTATATGTATGATGTATGACTTCCTATATAGGCGGGCATACAACATCACACACATACATTCAACGTTTTATGCAGTGTAATCATGAGTGGTGTCACTGTAAATCGCTTTGCATTAAAGCGTACTTACTTAATAGTATATAACCATGGCAGATATGAAACGACGAGCAACAACTAAAAGAACAGCAAATGTGGATGGATGATATACCAACAATCTCAACTGATAAACAACGATGTTCAAGAATATCTTTCTGTTGAAAAAGGGAGATTTGCATAACCTGGGAACTTTCCGGGAGGAAAATACACTATGTACACACTATGTAATGAAATACTGCAACTCTGGGCTCGGCTGTATATGGAAAAACACGCAGATGTCTAACCAAAATAAAAAACGCCAACAACCTTCACCATGTGGCACTTTATGTTTATCTCCCTCAGCTTCAGCGGCAAAGTAATTCTCTGGTCCCAAGGCTGGCTTCTCTTCTTCTTTGATTTGCCTCAGAATTATCCTGTGCGTAGTACAGTCTGCAGCCGTGTGGCTCTCTAATGCTGCCGTGCTGCAGTGGCCCTTTATGAGCCCGCGTGTAAAAAGTAACTTTTCTTTTAGTGTTTGCTTGCTCACTCCCTGCGCCTCTGTATATTATGTACAGTATCCATCATGTTTTAAGTGGCCATTGCTTAGCAACGCTCACTCTTACTTCCTGTGTTTTTTAGGCATTGTGCACGCACCGAACGCACACTGAATCCCACTCGCATACAAGGGACACGCATGCACAGAAACACACATGCACAGTCACACATGCACAGTCACACACATTCATCAACAAACTAGCACAGACAAACACGCACATACACTCACACATGCACCCTCCACACGCAGACACAGAGACACATCTACACAGACATCCAATGGGCACAGGCAGACACACACACACTGCACACACATGCACACACATCGACATACACATATTCATGCATTTCATACACACACATTTCACAAATGCACATGACTACATATGGTTGGGTGGTGTTTCTGGGTCGTGGTTAGTATAATGGCTGTAATCAATCATTGGCCAGTGTGTCTACAGCGCGTCTACCGTGTATGGTGTTTTAAAACCACACATCTCATTAGAAAGCTCCACTACTGGGAACCAGAGGAGGGCAGCGGCAGGTGTAATAGTGTCTGAGTCACGTTCTACCCACCTTTCTCGGCAGCCCCTGCCCTGTTACACCCGTATTCCCTTTCACACGGAAAAAAGGGATATGAAAAACATGAAATGTCTCTGGGAGGACCAGCAGGTACATGGCTACAAAGAGACTGTTGCTCGTGGCAGAAAAAGTGTTTACCAGCACTGCTGTGACATTGCTGCTGCGTTCTTTTGGAAGGACCTGAAGAGTGACTCATCTATTGGCCTGGAGTCTTACTTGAGTGTGCGTGTTTGTGTTTGTGTTTGTGTGCTTGGATGTTTGTGTGTGTGTGTGTGTGCATGGAAATAAGCGAGTGTGTGTGTTTTTATGTGTTAGGGTCGATGTTTCGAGCCGGAGTGTCAACATGTTTGGTTGTGTATGACAGTTTATTTTCTTCATTTCTTTTTCTTTCGGGGGGGGGGACGGACGGACGGACGGACGGACGGACTGTTTGTGTGATGGCGGGTGACCTTGAGCAGCACTAAAGGCTGATTGCGCCGAGTCCGGAGGGGTGCTGTGTGTGGGCAGACGGCAGCCTGGGAGACAGCGATAGCATCTTGTAGCGTCTTGGCAGGCGGAAGGGGCTTCTTCCACCCCGCTCAGAGAGGAGAGGGCTGGGGCCGCGGGGGAGCGCGTGCAGATGACCCTGGGATAGACAGCTGGCCGCCCGCTCTGAAAAGCATTTAATTGATGGTTGTGTTTTATTAGCGGGGGGGCGGTGTAAGGGGGGGCTTCATCACCTGACAGTGACTCAGCACGTTGTCGACAGAATGCCGTGTTAGTAATAAAGATTAGGTTTTCATTTCTTTCATCGCTCACCTTGGATTTTTGCTTTCTTGTTTGAATGCGGTAATTGATATTGATCAACAATTATAGATATAATTACCCCATGGAAATTGGCTCTTTTCTCCATTGATCGGAAAACAATAGATCGAAAGATGATCCTTTTGATAAAGTTTTAAATATATCCGTTCTACAGACACCTTTGCCAAAGTGACTTCCAAATGCATGAAAGTGAGGCGTTGAACGTATCAATATTCCAGTCTGCACAGGCCGCAAGAAAAAGATCCAAGCGCAGGCTTAAAGACTCGCCAAGTGGGAGTTGTTGTAAATCCTTTTTTTTTTTTTTTTTACATATTTATAAGTCTCTTCCACAAAAAGGTAGACAGGAGGCATGGGTAATTGTGCGTACACTAGACAGACATAGGCTCAAACAGAACACAGCTTACTGGGGATGAGGACAGGCGACAAAAGACACACACACACAGGGAACAAAACACAGACCCTAGCGAAAGTGTTTGAGTGGTTGAACAGATGCACGTCAAGCCAGGCACTCAATTAGAAGGAAACAAGCACTCACAAAACACAGAAGACAGAAAGGTTTGAGGAGGTAGCGACAAGCAGGCCAACAGAAGACAGATGAACAGGTGCTGGAACTGACAGAAAACAATACAGTTCTGCTAGTATTAGATCCTGGAACTAGTATGATATATTGTTATGTGTTCATCATCTCTTTATGTGTTACTCTGCTATCAATTAGGTTCCGGCTCATTAGTGTACGGCCCTGCCCTTTTCCTTCAGCCGAACATAAAAATAATTGATCCTCCTGGAAGCTGTTGCCTTGGTTTCCACATAGCTGTAGTCCAAGGACTTTTTGTTTCGCACAGTTGCCTCCACCTCTTTTAATATGGAAATGTACTCGTGTGCCTTTCTTACTAGTTAGGGATAGCGGTGGTTGGCAGTGTGTGTGTTTGCGTGTGTGTCCGTGCCCGTGTCTAACCGAGAGTGTGAATCTGCGTTCACGGTTGGTTTGATGTATCATAAACCACACACAAATCTTCTTGTAGCTTCTAAGTTCTTCTTCTTCTTCTTCTTCTTCTTCTTCTTCTTCTTCTTCTTCTTCTTCTTCTTCTTCTTCTTCTTCTTCTTCTTCTTCTTCTTCTTCTTCTTCTTCTTCTTCTTCTTCTTCTTCTTCTTCTCCTTCTTCTCCTTCTTCTCCTTCTTCTCCTTCTTCTTTTTCTCCTTCTTCTTCTTCTACTTCTTTTTCTTCTTCTTCTTCACAGATATAAACATGGCTGGGGAGCCCAAACCTTACAGGCCCAAGATCGGCTCCAAACGGCCCCTCTCCTCTCTCTACAGGTGAGTGGGGGGCCACACCGGCCCTGGTTAATGCTATACAGCGCATGAAACCTTCCCTTTGTGTGCGGTTTCCACTGAAGACACACTGAAATGCAGTACAATTCTCACCAAGGAAGTCAACAAATTGTTTCCACACCGTTACAAATTCACATTTTACCATTGACCGAGTTTCTGACAGTGAAACCACACGCAAACAATCGCTTTTTTACCGCACACTTGTCTGATGTTGTTTTCTCAGACGTGTCCAAGGGACTGGTCCGTTCATGCAGGGAAGACAGCGCATGACACTTTCCACTAGGTTTTAAAATCAAAATGACATCCGCTATACGGTTGCAACTCAGAAGAAGTGCTTTCAAATCTAGCCGGAATTGTCTAGATATATCATCAATAAAACAAGTCACAGATGTATCTAAGGGAGCTAGCATCGGGCATTTATCTGAATGTGAATATGTGATGCCTAAGAGACCGGGTGTATATTAAAAAAGTGAATAAATATTGAAAACTTTGAAATTGTGTTCAGTCCCGCGGCGTGTTCGGTTTGTCTGGTTAATAAATAAAATAAAACAAATAAATTGCATTTTGTGTCTCTCTCCACAGCGGCTACGAATTCGACTACGATTACTACAGAGACGATTTCTACAGCAGGTGTGTAGGAAATAAACAATCCGATGTCTGCTAAACCCTTTACACTTCCATCTCCTCCTGGAGATACTATGTCCTTCAGTTTATACATCACACCGTCGCCCCCCCCCTCCCCCTTTGTACATCAACAGGGACGGAGCAATAAATAAAAGCAACATTTTTGTTATCTAATTCTTTCAGGGGAACGGCAGAATTTCATCTGAGGCAAAGTTAGGGCATTACGCAGGGCATAATGAATGCCATTTCAGGAGGTAATTTTTATTCATTTCCACTGGGCTCGCTAATGATGCTTTTATCCGCATAGACGAGCCCTGGTAGCCTGATGATGGGTCCCCTGACTGGTCATTTGTGCCGTTAGGGCCTGCGATGATCCCTCCTCCTTCTGACATTTTCATCTGTTTGTTTACTTGCTCTCGATGCAGTGCCTCCCAGAAGTGTAATGATTTAGAGTCGGGGTATTATCGTCATTATGGGCGCTTTGTGAGACTCTGGGAAACAGGTTGCTCTTATTATTGGGTGAGCATGCCTTTTACTCGATACTTGTTTGTATGGATCCAGATCCCAGACAGATTTTTGTAAGCATGTCTATCGAGTGCCTTTTAAGAGCGTCTTGCGTTCGCCCCGAGAATAAGAATCAGCAGCAGGCTGGATGGGAAGCATTGGCTCGTGAAAGACCAAATTACAAAGATGTGCTTCGCTCTGCTCAAAGCGCTCATCCAGCCAAGATTACCACACCTTTCCTCCTCTGAACTCTTTATTCTGAAGATTGAACTTGAGATCATAGAGTGTCACGCAACACCCAACCAAAACGATAACAGTCGACAGATCAAGGGTTAATTTGCAAATGACATTAACAACATTACGTTACATTACATAACATTAAATACCGTTGTATATTGGATCAATGTGTTTACTTGGTAAAGAGGCAGCTCAGGGAAATAGCTTGTGGTCATGCTTTCCAGCCTCAACAGTCATACATGACATTACTGTTTTAATCACAGCTTGAAGTTCGTTCACACTTTGTTCAAGATGTGTTTGAGCAAAGAAAGAACCGATGACAGCGTAAAGGGCCGTTAGAGAAACATGAAAAACGACGAGAAATACTTTGGCAAAAATGATGACAAACATTTTGGGAAGGGGCCAAGAATTCAGAGTCTGTCCAGAAGCTGACCCTGAAACCCCACGTCCCCCCAGGCTGTTTGAGTACCACGGCCGGGGGGGGGGGCCCACGCGGGCCGTGATGCCGGTCAAGCGCTCCCGGGTGGTGGTCCCGTCCATACGCAGGGCCAAGTCCTCCTTCCCGGTCAGGACCTCTTCCACCTCCTCCAGCTCCTCCTCCGCCTCCTCCAACGCCACCGCCAGAGCACTCCACACCGAGTCCTCGGTGACCTCTCCTAAGCGTAGGTGTCCTTTCCTCTGCCTGCTTCTGTCTCTTGTTTCCATTTTTTCCAATTAATTTAAGTGGATGATTGGTCGGTTGCAATTATGTCCCATCACCTGCCTGCTATGTAATTGATTATAATAATAATAATGATTATAATAATAATACCTGTAAATTAATGTTGACATGTTTACCAATGTAATGTCAGCCTGGGTATAATACATTTGCGGCGTTAGTTAATCCGATGAATAAATAACAAACAACACTCATTAATAATGAATCCCTTCACACCCTCCATGTTTTCACTGTCCCACAACCCTCTCAAGGGCCGACTTCAAACACAGCTCACAGGATGCACATTATATGCAGATGAATGCAATAAACAATTACCAACGTGTTATGTTCTGCAAAAGCAGTGCTTGTTTTTGCTATTACTCACTTTGAGCATCCGCGTAATTGTGGCTAAGAGACAGTTGTTGTGATTTGGTCTGAGCTACTTTTTTTCCGTGTACACATTAATACGGGCCACTGTTTAATCACATGTGACTGTGTCTTGTCACAGTGAAAACAGACCAGCTCCTGACCATCAAGAAGGAACTGTCCCAGATCAAGACCAAAATAGACTCTCTGCTGGGGAGGCTGGAAAGATTTGAGCGACAACATCATGGGGATGCTGGTAAGATTTTATTATGCATATACATATCTATATATCTATATCTATATATATATATATACATAGAGATATACAGTATAGGTTTGGTGGCTGAACCCACTAGTACGCTAAACATGTAGATAATATACCAGAATGCTACATTTCATTACCTCTCTTCCCCAACCCGCTTTCCCTGCTCTCTTCACTGTCCTTTCCATAAAAGCAATAAAAAAGCAGCCCGGAAAATAAATTCAAAGAAAGAAAAAAGTTTGCAAACAGACGTGGGGTTGGAGAGGGGCTGTTTGATTGTGCTGAAGTGATTTCTGTCTGGCAGGGAACTCGGGAGACAAAGAGGAAGTGCTTTGTGTAGTCCTGTATCTGACAGGAAGGGCTCTCGTTGTCAAAGTAAAATATCCATTGATCGTTCCATTCCATTCTGCTATATTGGAAATTGAGGTCACCTTGTTCCGAAAGTCAAAATTGGCTGTTCCTTGCTTATTCTTCCCCTCCCTTTCTTTCTCTTTCTCTCTCCAACCCCGCTCTCTCTCTCCCTGCTTCTCTTCTCACATGCACTACAGTTATTCTCTTCTCCAGTATCTATTCATCTCTCCATCCCTCAATCTTTCTCTGTCTCATGTACTTTTGTTCCATCGGCCATTAAACCCGGGGTCGTACCTTGCCAGGCCCTGCAGCACAGCCGCACAGTGTAGTCAGTCAGCGTAGGTCAGGCTTACATCATGCGTTTCAGATCCTTTTTTTCACCCGCATTGGATCTACTCTAAACCCTCCTGCCACGAAAGGCTGCAAGCACGACGCTGGGTTGCATTGGGACACTATTGGACTTCTTGTGAGCAGTTACAGAGCAAAGCGACCGTGTGCCTTCTTTAAAAAAGATCTAACACCTATATATGAGAGCTTTTAGCAACAGAGGACGGGTTGGGTAATTCTTATTATTTTTTAGATTTTTCTTTTAGTGTTGTGTTAAATGTTCCCGATTGTGTTGAATCTTTTAAAATGTAAAGCACATTGAGCTGCAATCTGTGTATGAAAGATGCTATACAAATAAAGTTTATTTTTATTATTATTATTATCTGAACCATGCGCCTGGCACCCTCTCCCTCCTCCTGCAGAGACGCAGAGGAAGCAGGGGAAGGCGTACCACGGTCTCCGCGGCGACCCGCACGACCAATCCGGCGAGGAGGAAGGGGAAGGGGCGGGCGAGGTGGAGGCGGGGGAGATGACGGACGGCGGCGAGGACGAATACGAGGACGGCGCTCCCAGCGACATGGTGAATGGAGCGTGAGGGCATCTGCATGTATGTGTGTGCGTGTGTTCATGTGCATGTGTGTTCGTGTGCGTGTGTGTGTGTGTGTGAGCGGTAGTTTTAGTCAATATTTTTCTCCGTTACTTTTCACAGATATAGTGACGGCCAGGGTCAGTGACATAGGTCCACCCCATCCAGCCTTCTGCATGACTGAAACATAGTAGCCCACACCCTATGTGTAGACAATATCTGCCCCAGACCACATTTTAACAAATGTGGTCTAGATGGGATGGGTTGCAGGGAGGCCATCTCCCAAACAGTTAGGAGCAGACCGAGCACAGCTGTGGTCAGTGTGTGTTTCTTGTGTGTGTGTGTGTGTGTGTGTGTGTGTGTGTGTGTGTGTGTGTGTGTGTGTGTGTGTGTGTGTGTGTGTGTGTGTGTGTGTGTGTGTGTGTGTGTGTGTGTGTGTGTGTGTGTGTGTGTGTGTGTGTGTGCATGTGTGTTTCAGTTGGGCACAATGAGGGGCTGTTTATGTTCACATTAAGGGCAGCAGAGCATTACTAGCACAGTTCACAGAAGTAGTTAAAGTTTAGGGCTCAAGTTTGCAGTATTTGTAAATGACGTTCTTGTGGTTAATGTTCAGTGGTAACTGCTTATCAAAGAAATCAAAATGATTGGGTTTGTTCATTTAATTTGTATCAATTGGATTTTCTTTTTTATTGTTATAACTGTTTGACAGGCTTTATGTTTTCCTAGCATGAGCTAAGGTAACTCCTGTTACTCTTTTCTTTCTTTGTACTTTTTGCAGATAGAGAATCAAGTATCGGACATAGACAACTGAACCGGGTGAGAATTACATGCCATATACAAAAAGCTAAGTACAATGTGCACTCTGTATTTTTTCCTTTGTGGAAATAACAAAACATCCAAAAATCAGTCATACTTTGTTTTGTGTGTTTGAGCGTAAAATTGGATCTGATGCTAATCCATTCACCAAGATTTCAGCTTCGCTTAGACTTTAGATATAAATCTAAAGTCTGATTGTGAGACTAGTTTGAGAGTAACCTGATAGTATGGGAGAAAACGAATGGCCCTCGATGTAAGTGAAATATTACCACTTCATTTCCCCCAGCTTTCAAGTTAAGTCCCAATCCACCTATTACCATGATGTTCCAGTTTTATCCTCCACTCTCGTCTTGTAAATGGTCCTGTCGTTCTCCCGGTCTCTGGGCGTGAGAGACAAGAGAGAGAAGGCAGCGCTCTGGCAGTTATCTCTGATGACTGTCTGAGCCGCCACTAAGACGGGCTCTTCAGCGCCCTCCCTCCATTCCCATCAAGCGACGTTTAGATGTCCCTCAATTCATCTTTGTTCTCCTTTTTCTCTCTTCAGAAAAACCAATATCAATGTGATCGACTTTGTCTGACACGACCTGCCCTTTATTTCCCATTTGTCCTCAAGGGCCCGATATGGGATTTTGTATTTATTTATTAATTCAGCTCTGCTGTAGGTGATGATTGATTGCAAACATGATGCAATCAATCAGTTTAACAAAACCAAATTACCTGGTTTTGTTAAACTGGATGGAGATTAAGAGGCCAACTTGTTTTGTGCTTGTTTTACACGATTACTAACCCTGTCCAACTCAATCAATTCTGCTTGATGCACCCCCTGGACCAGCTGGTTAATATTCTGGACCATGTTACATATTTTTACTGCTTTCGTTCGGCGGGGTACTGATTAACATATAGATACAAAGCAAGCCTTCACTCAGGGCTTCTCAATGTCGGTGACTTCACTTGGTCTCGCTATGTAATGTAAGCATGTACTTGTCTTGTGTTGTTTTTTGTTTGATAGAGGTCTTACCAAGCGACGGGGAGGTCGAATGTGAAATTGAGATACCAGCAAAGCCTTCTGGATGAGGAATTTGCGCTTAAAGGAAAACAAAACAAATGATGACAAAAGGAAACGCTGAGAAAGGGACCTGTGAACATGTTTGTGCTTGTTTGCCTCTTTAAAAGACTTGCTACTATTGAGATGTGCTTTATTTAAATGAAAAAAGAGGCTAATTAATATTGTATTCCAGGCTATTGCAAAATCTGTTCCAAAAAGGGAAATCGAATAAAAACACAAAAAAATCCTTAATGTTTTATTTTATTCTGACTATTCTAATTTTATTTTTAAAGAACGATAAGGATCTGCCGTGGATCTGTCACGCTGAACCTATAATGGTCTGAACTGTGCATAGAATATGCAGTTCTAAGGGTAAGGAAATGAACCATTAAATGGCTTATTTTGTTTTTACCAAATTCCATTCTTCTTTTGCTATAATGTATTGAGGTTAAAGGATAAGGAAATATGAGAAGAAATGGGAAAAATGTTAGCGATTAAGAAAGACTTTCCATCATGTGAAGTGCTGCCACAATGTGAACCGTTTCATTCATACATTTTGCTGGACTATAAATATATACATATATATAATTTATTATATTTTCCGTTGTTCAATGTGCATCAATTCTGCAAAATACATTATAATTGTGGCTCATAGTTGTCAAGAGTGTGAGGAGAAGTATTTTTATGATAAGCATGTGAAAGATGTGATTATTATGTCTCCTTTGTATGTGTTGCGTCAGTTGTACAGCTGTGGATTAAAAACCAACAAACTGTTTTTGAAATAAAACAATCTCTGATCAAAATTGTATTTGAATACAAAGCAGGAGAATGAAATGTGCAACCACCAAATTAGGTTTCTGCCTTTGGGAATATTTTTGCATATTATGACTTACTAAATCTAACCTGTGTTATATTGAAGAACTGATCTGATTCAACCCCGAAGGCTTGAATACTGCCATCACTGTCTGAGAAATCTTTGTTCAACTCAATGGATATTACCTTACAATCAGTGCAACATTTAGATAGGATGTTTTACCCAGTCCTGGCTGGGACCTTAATCTCATTTATTGTTGCATAAAAAAAATTGTATAACCAAGTACCTGAAATTAAATTGGCATTCATAATAGTATATCTGCATAATTGATAACGTCCTTTATATGCTAGTTTGGAAAAGTGATGGCGGGACCTTTAGGCTACAGTATTACAAGGACAAATAATCCATGTGCATTAGAAGGAACAAAACGAACAAATGTGGACATTTACTCATACTTATGTTTGACATTCTATAAGTCGACATTCATGTTCAGATAAAATCAAGAAAAATACATTCAGGAACAGTTCAACCTACTTACGTGGTTAATTTATTATGGCTACCTCAACGGGGACCCTGGACCGTCACAACATAATGATTGCTTTAGGTTAAAATAAGCAACAAAAAAAGAAAAGAAAAGAAAACCGAATTCAAAAGTGCTGAAAGTGCTAACTTACAACTTAGGGTGAATGATTTATATATATATATATATATATATATATATATATGAATCCAATGCTCTAATGGAAATCATGAATATGTATTGATCCTGTTCTGGCGTTGCCCTTGAAAGGTTCCAGGACAGGGGGGTAGGGTGGGGGTGGTAAGTGGTGGCGAGGCGGCAACAGATGGTGTCTCTAATTCATTAGCAACATATCATCATTCCCCTAGGTTAGAGAGGCTTGGCTGTCTTTCCCGCAGGTATAAATTGAACCCCATCAGCCCTGGCCGGCCACCAGCTCTGCGGTGATCAGTCATGCAGCTCTACGCTAATTTGAACAATGTGTCCGCCGCTTGATGAAGTGAATCAATCTTCAACAATCTCGGTGGCGGCTGCCGCTGCGGCTGCAGAAATTATGAGTAAAATGGGGGTTCGGAGCAACACAACGCACCTGGGAGGTGCACATTACATGTCATCTATACACAGACACAATCTAGCGTGTGTTATGGCTTTAATGATAGAGAATGATAGCATAATGAGGGATGCGCTAATATACTTCTGAACACTTTTTTCCCCCCTCTGGATGCAATTATAAAGATGGAAGTGTCATGGTTAAAAATGGAGCAGGAACCGTTTCAGTAGGCTAAATATATAATCATTGCAGGCAGCAAACTCTTTCAATTTTTTGGTATTATTAAACATTATCCCAACTTTCAATTATGTAAATTGTTAATATTAATGTGTGTAAGTTAATAATATTTCCCATTCCCGCCCTGGACATGAATCAAGTCATAGGGTTATATTATCAATAGGCATATAAGCCTTTGGTTCTTTTGCTGAGACCAAGTGGAAAATAGATGTAAGGTTTATAGAAAAAGGTTAGGTAGACTATGATGTTTCGGTGCCTTCATTTAGTCTCAGAAAGATTATTTAAATCATAAATAATTCACTGTGTCACTATGATATATGGTTTGTTTGATTTGAACATAAGTCATGCTGTGAATTGATTAGGCTATCCGTCTAGATTTACATATGTGACATGATGTAAATTAATTTATGCTATGCTTTATTAGACCACATGATATCCAAGCTAACGACGGTGTGCAGGTGAGGTTTTTTCGAAGTTTTGCGTCACAGTTGCGAAAATTAGACGTTATTTGACCAAAATGTAACAAACTGAGGCAGATAAGGGCTGTGGGGACCGTGACCCAAAACTTCCAAAAAAACACAGCCCCGGCGCCGGCAATATAGCTGGATGCAATTGGGCCTATTACCAATAAACTGATTTTGTAGCTGTATTTTGGAGATGCTTCATGAACCACCTCCTGCAAGCTCCAAATTTACCTTGTGCTTCTTAATAAACCACGTGTTGAATACTTTCCGAGTGGTATCTCTGATACCACAATGGATTACAATTACCTTTCATCACATACCAAAAAAGTACCCATACTTTTTAGTTTAGTTTATTTTTCTCCTTATAATGTTATTTATGTGGTTCGTCTCTTCCAAGCCTCTGCCCATAGTGGGCGGTACTCTGATTGGATGACGAGCAGGAACGTAGTTCGCATACGTCACCAAATAGGAAGTCCGTGACTAGAAGCGGCGATTTCAATTGGAGCGGCTGTACAACATCAACAACAATAAACTTCGCACAGAGATATACTATGTTGCATTTGATGTAAGCATTACTAATAAATTGCTGTTCACACTTTATAATGAAAATAACTAGTTGACTGCGGGCCGTTATAGCCTACTAGTACTAATGTGGGGTTTGCTTTATGGACGAAGTCTCCTGAAGAACGTTAGCCATCGAGCAGTAGTTATATAGTTATAAATAACATCTAAGCATCCCTTTCTAACTGTTATCTATATCTACACACAAAAGTGTCTGTGACTTTCAATTCGGTGCATTTCTGCTGTGAGTAGATCAGCAGTGGGTGTACATCTGGAGCTAAATGCGGGATGCAATGGTTACATAGCAACAACATAGAGGACAACGTTACCGAGCTAACGGCCAAACCCACTCCGTAGCAGATGATGGCGCACAGAGAGCTGAGTCTGATTGACAAGGATGTGTCAAGGTAAACTCATTTCTACGACTCTCCTATTGAAAAAAGATAGTGCTTGCTACGGTTCTGTCGTATTGCACCCTTTCAATCGTTCGTTTTCATTGATTGCACCAATACATATATCATAAGCTATCTGTTATTTGAGTATGATATGATCTAAGGACAACTTCAATGAACATTTAAGTCAATGTAAGCAATTTCAGAAAAACAACATCCAATACGTGGCGTGCCATATATCTCAAAATCCCATTTTTTGCAATTCAATATCTAGGGCAATTCATCTCACCGTTCGCTATGTTTTTCCCTGCTGTTCCAGTTTGTTGGAGGTTCCTCTGAGTCCCACAGTGACATCACTCAATCTGCACTGCAACCGCATCTCGAGGATCGAAGCGCTGACCTCAGGCGGCCACCTGCGGCACCTGGACCTCTCGTCCAATCGCATCTCTCGCATCGAAGGGCTCGCTTCCTTGACATCCCTCAGGACCTTAAATTTATCCTGCAACTTAATCGCCAAGGTCGAAGGTGAGTCCACATCTCTTCTCTTTACAAATACAACGGGAGTCAGCGAGTGGGTTTTCCCCGGGTCGTTATTCATCATTACGTGGACGGCGGTTGACTTGTCAGTGGTTTATGATCCACGGCGTCACTAAGCTGCTGGTGTCCTTTTTGCTCTGCCCCAGGCCTCAGCGGCCTTGTGAACCTCGCCACACTAAACTTATCCTACAACAAGATAAACAGCCTTACCGGTGAGTGCGCAACGCAAATGAACAAGGTTGTCTGTATTTTCTGTGGAGTTAAATTAAAAGGTGAAAAAGCCATGGCGGCTTTCACACCATCGATCCGGACTTGATGGTATTGATTCCACTGTGTCCACGCTAGGCTTGCTTTACCTCCACGGAGAGGACTACAAGCTGAAGCAGCTCAGTCTCCATAGCAACTGCTTGGACAGCATCAACCACCTGCTGCAATGCCTGCTGGGAGTGCAGAATTTAAGGGAAGTCACCTTGAGCCTGGATGGTAAAGGCAACCCTGTCTGCAGCCTGTCAGGTAAAGTGTACATAATGGCTCGGTATACAGTGTTGAAGGTCTCCTTTTCTTCAGCCACTGGTTCCATGGCAGTAGAGGTAACACTCGATGGACGTAGTCTGCACCTTTCACCACCTTGTTAAACAATCTCCCGCACAAGGGCACATTCTCTCCTTGATTTTTGTACAGAACTGGGAAGATTATTTTTTTTTTTATGGATCTGGATGAAAGGAAGCACCCATTAAGCCACATACAAGTCAACAAATATATATGGCATGCTATATTATACTGCAATACTATGCGATGTTAACAATACGGCTCATAACAGTGTAGAGTGTGGTTATGCTCAGGGAGCACCTGGCAGGTTTCAGGAAGCGTTGCTTCATCTCTCAGGTTGAGCTCCTTATTTGGCCATGCATACTGTATGCGAGCAAGACCCTAATTAACCCAGTCAAGAAAGAAGCACTTCACTGATGTACATTCCCTGGGCCAGTATGCAATGGAAAATTAACAAGGGCAAACTAAATATAGCCAGTGTGAAAAGGCTGTCTCATGGCTTCACATTGGCTGGCTGCTAAATATCATAATGAATTGTACTTTATATAAATATACATATTATTTATAGATTAATTAATTTATATATCATATATAGATGTATATATTCAATGAGAAAGGATAATATGGACTTGATTTATCTCACATGGGGTATCCCCTTATATACCGGTAATATAAATGCTGTTAGATTAGTATTTGTTTCTAAAGTTTGGTTTTAGGTTTAGGGTTTCCTATTAGGGTCAGGTTTAACGGTTTGGTTTTTGGATCTAGGTCTTTGGTCTTATGATTAGGGTTTGGTTTTAGGGTAAGCATGAGGTTTAGGGTTTAATTTTATGTTTAAAGTTTGGTTTTATTGTTAGCATTAGGGTTAGAGGGCCACTAAATTAGAGGGCAGTCAAACACATCATAAATAATAGAAAACAATACAAACTGTTTATAATGATTTGGAAATATGAATGGGATACAATACACTGAAACATAGGAAAGCTAAATGTATTATATATTGAATTATCCTCAGCTCTTATGGTCAATTTATGCAGAGTATCTTTTTGTGTGTCTCTCATCTCCTCTTTAGTCCTTGATGGTAGGGTATATCACAATCTTTCTCTGGTCACGTTCCAGAACACATAAATCATTCCTAATCATTTGCATGGATACATTGTCATGGAAACCACCAAATCATGCTCCACTTGTTCATGAATTATAAGCAACTGTAAACTGGCTATCGTTAACATTCGAAATAGAGTAGGTCAGTTCAACGCTTACCCAACCACAAGCTCAACAATATCCGAAGGTAGCCTTGAAAAGTATAATAAAAAAATAAATAATAATACAGGAACTACAAAAATGTTAGTTCCAAACAAATACAAAAATATGCTGTTATTTACATCTTGATCACGGAAGCAAAGGTGGATATTGGGCATGCAGAACATCTATTCGTCTCGGGCACAAAGAAAACTCAATTGGATGACTCAATTAAATTAAACTAACCGCAGGTATTAATATTTCCGCTAGGAACTTATTTTATATGGACCAACGTTTGCAGTTTATTAAGACATGTGAGAGACTAGGACAAAGGCAACAAAAGACTAGGACAAAGGCAACAAATTTTCTCAAGTGCACTTGAGAAAATCTTTCTAAAATGTCCAGGTCAAGGGTTTCCATTGAATGACAGTAAAATCTTCTTCCTTTTTTCTAAAGCCCTTGTCAGAGCACTGCCATCTATACTGTATGCATTTGAAATTTGCTTCACATTTATTGCACTCCAATGAATCCGCACCAGGACTAACAGCTCTTAGTGTAAGTGCAGCAGATTCATGGAATATCTGGTATTTCCTATATCTTGGTAACTGTCCCCAAATCTGTTCGGGACCAAAATTGTGACCTCTTTCGTTTATTTGATTGAATTTATTTATTCAATTTTCCATGGTGTAATCTTGGCATCATTGTAAATAAGGTTCCACCTCAATTATTCCTGAATGGGAACAAACGAATGTTCAGTTTATGGTCCAAACAATGGAGTAGAACACATCCTTCTCTCCCTCTCTTTGGTTGCTCCAGCCTACAGGAAGATGGTCCTGCAGTCCCTACCACAGGTCTGTGTCCTGGATGGCGTGGACCGCCTGGGGAACGAAGCCCCCCTAGGGGAGGACAGCCCCGGGGACACCCCCGGTCTGGAAGACTACGCAGACTTCCTGTTCTCCTCCGAGACCAGCGGCAGCGAACAGGTTTGGTGACGTTGGAAACGTTTGATCGCACATTCACTTATGGAAAAATGTGCTCGTGGAAGGATGTGGTCCAGGGTTAGACCACCAGTCTAGAGTTGGCTGGGGTACAAAACACCCAACACTGTCGGAATCCCCTGTCTATTGTAGCCAAGGATCAGGGGTGTTCAACCAACAGGAACTTTAAACTATCCAAGCATACAGTCAATGTCAGGGCAATGGGATATTTACCCACCCACTGCGATGCCATATGTTATGCTGTGCGCCCTCAATCAGATGAATCTACACATTACCATTCATTGTATTTTAATGGGTTTACTCACCTCTGGGCTGTCTCTGAGTGAGTCAGAGGTGGGAAACGCGTCACTGATGTCTTCCAGAGTGATGGAAAGTTCGAAGTTGGAATCTACCAACATGGATAACTTTGTCTCTGTTTAACACGGCTAATAGCTAAATAATACTTTTATATTAATAACTTTAAATAAACAATGTGTCGGAGGGTTGATTGACGTAGCTAAAGAATATCATGCTGAAAATCCCACTTCTAAAGTACAAATATTAGCAATAATAATCTCGACATTGTGGACAACCATGTCGATGCCACATCTAATCGGCAACCGGGCGTTGAGCCACCTCGCGCGACATTCCGATTAGGAGCTCTGAACTGAAGCAGCGCTTTATTATAACCATTCCCTACTCAGAAGGAAGTCAGGAAAGCAGTATTCCGAGCAGTGAGGGAACGCGGCAGTAAACCCCTGCCTGCCCGTGTGTTCTCCACAGCTCTCTAAGGGGGACGGCGCTCTCAGCACCCCCCGCATCAACCAGGTCCTGGCTGAGTTCCGCCAGAGGGGCGTCCCCGGGGAGACCCAGGCCCCGCCCCCCGCAGCTGCTCCGGCAGACCGAGTTAACGAGCAGCGCATCAGGAAGCTGGAGCACCAAGTGTCACAGCTGTTCCATCAGGTGCTTATTCGTACCTTCGCCGAGCTGCTGGTCGCCCCTGACTAATTGTGCATGGGGGTGTAAAGTCGTAAAGTTTTGATTATGTGTTTACTTTTTGCGTCGCGCTCACAGTGACAGTGCGGTTTCAACACTGGGCCATAAAGACTTTATTGGTTATTTCTATGTTTGATTTATTTTCAGTTGAACACCGTTTCTGTTTGGGTCTCCCAAAGTGCGTTTAACAACTTCTGTGTTTTTGTATACATAAAGGTATAGAATTGTTAAAAGACAGAGCAGTAGTCTGCTATTGGCCACACTCCCTTGCTGGAGCGTGCGTGACTTGGGTTCAGACAGCGGTCCACGTGGTGCCTCACACCTGCTCATGTAAACCCCAATGGAGTCTTTCTGGCCTCACACTGCATTTCTTTTTATCTCCGCGGCGGAAGCAACTTGGGGTTTTCTTAATTCAATTCAGTTCAATTTTATATGTATAGCCCTTAATCACCATTACAGCCTCAAACAGGCCAAATATTTATGACCCTGACCCATGCCCCAAAAGGGAAAGAAAAAACGTTGAAAGAAATCTTGAGGATGAACGCAGAGTGGGCGATCCCTCCTTCAAGGAGTGGTCAGAAGTGCAGTGGGTGCCATACTTGACAAACATCCATACAGGAAAAACATATTAAATCGATGATGGGCTGCTGGCCGGTTAACCATAAGGAGAGTCCAGGCATCCAGCCGCGACCACCGCAACACGCCACCAAGCCTTTAATGAAGCCTTAATTACAACTGGTACAAAACTCTGCAGCCCGTATCATTACTAAAACCCCCTCCATCAGTCACATAACACCTGTCCTGCAGCAACTTCATTGGCTCGCCATCAAATATCGCGTCATTTACAAGATCCTGCTTCTCTGCTTCAAGGCCATCACCAATCTTGCCCCTCAGTATCTTACCGAGCTTCTCCCTATCAAGACACCCCACCCGTTGTCTCAGATCGTCTTCCTCCATCCAGCTCACCCTCCCTCCAGCTCGCCTGGTTACCTTGGGGTCAAAATCTCACCTGAAAACTTATCTATTCACCCAAGCCTACTCACCCTCTCTCTTTCTTATTGTCCTATCTTTCTCTGTATTGTTGTTTTGGAGTATTTGTATGTATGCATGTATGTACTGTACTGTCCATTTGTATCCTTTTTGTAAAGCGTCTTTGGGTACCGAGAAAAGCACTATATAAAACCTATGCATTATTATTATTATTATTATTACTCCCTTTAAGTCAGTTGCATTCTTGGGACTAGAATGAACACACCGTTTTTTCTCTTGTACACTGTTTTATTATGTTGTTGTTGTTGTTTTATTTTGTTGTTTGCTACTATGGATGTTTGATTTTGTAAGGTGACCTTGAGTGTCAAGGAAGGCGCCCATAAATAAAATGCATTATTATTATTATTATTATTATTATTATTATTATTATTATTATTATTAATGGTACTCTGACGCAGACCCTGGCAAGCGCTGGGCCCGGACCCTCCAGGCTGCCGGTACAGAGGGCCAAGAGGGACATCGACCACACGTCGGAGAGCGAGGGCGACAGCGGGAAGGAGAACCGGAGGCGGGGGGGAGCCTCCACGCGGCGGAGCACCAGCAGCTCCAGGAGCACGCCCGCCAGCAGCACGCCCACGCCCGCCAGGGCCGCGCCCGCCAGGGGCGGCTTCAAGGGGGTCAGGGCCCGGAGGTCGGACAGGTAACCCACCCCCCTGCTGGCCAGCGATGGCCATCACACATTCGCTAAAATAAATAAACCCTTTTCATGCTAAATGTGAAACCTGAACTAGGACGATATAAATCAATACATTTTATAAATACAGGAGAACATTGTTTTTCAAATGGTCACGTCATTCAGTTAATTAGTTGAAGTCGACAGAAATTCCGCCATGAGCTAATGTTAATAACATATAGTTGAACAGATAAGGCGTAAAGTGACATCTATATCGTTACCTGAAGCTGTAGTTAAACACTGCATTGATTCATTATAACAGCAATTTGCTTTCAAATCTGAAGTAAGTTTGGCCGTAGCCTTCTCTATCCAGCTATACTGGATGACCAATAAGTTGTAGTTAGTCTTTGGAACCATTCTGTACCATTCTATATTCTGTTCCTTTTGAATGCAACTCAATTAAAAACCAGGATCCATTCACCACATCTCCAAGATGACCACATAACTGCTGTACTTGATCCACTACAGAATAGAGAGCAATGAATCAGTGCCCTGCCGAAGGACGCTTGAGCAGAATTGAGACACGCTAAAACAAAAGAACCAGGGGGCTTGGCTGAAAAGCTTTCCTGACTGCCCGAGAACGATCATTGAAAGTACGGTGACTGTTTATCCTGCTGACGTGTGGCCTGCGGTGCGTCAATCGTAACGGCCGCTTACAAAGTAGAGCAAACCTACCTGACCTTCAATTGCAAACTAGTGGGGAGGGCAGTACACATTTTCTTCCTCTTTTCCGAGCGGAGGCTGTAAACGATCCTCCTCTCTGTTAGAAATGACCGCTGCTATGATGTACGACACTGCAGCTTTGTGTGTGTGTGTGTGTGTGTGTGTGTGTGTGTGTGTGTGTGTGTGTGTGTGTGTGTGTGTGTGTGTGTGTGTGTGTGTGTGTGTGTGTGTGTGTGTGTGTGTGTGTGTTGTTTACTTGGCTGTGCACTGTTTTGTTGTTGCATATGAATTGTGTTTGTTCTCTCCTCCGGGTCCATGTCTTCCTATATTACCGCTCTACCCCTGATATTGAAGTCTTCCAATTTATTTATTGGCAGAAGATGGTTTTAATCAAAAACATGGGTGATGGCATGTGTGTGTGTGTGATATGATATATTAAACGCATGATAGCTTACACACACACACACACACACACATGCACATATACACGCGCACGCACGCACTCACACACCCACACTTTCCTTTCATTTTAATCAACCACTCCTAACACAGCACAGCAAACACGTCATTGAAGTCGTCAGAAACGCCAGGTGCAGATAATGATCCTCTGGTGAATTTACACGTTGCCAAGACCTGGACACGCTTAGAAGTGCCAGTAAAGCATTCAGTCTTTACCGTTTTTCCCTGAGCCCGACGTTTCTTTATGCTCCAGGGCTTGTTGTGATCGATATGTTTACGGCCTGTTCAATACCTGTGATTGTTTAATGTGCAGCGATCAAGAACCGCCTAAACGCAAGGGCCCCACGGGTGCATTGGGGTCCCGGAGGGGGGCCAATGCCCCGAGCGTTGCAGCGCCAGTGGTGACAGCCAGGGGGGGGTCTTCCAAGACCACCAGGGCACCAAGGGAGGAGAACTCTAAGCCGACCGCAGAAGAAGAAACCTACAGGGTAAGAAAGTGACACTGGCTGGTTTTACAACCTGTATTTTCTTTCCAGGTATAAAGGCTCTGCGAGGATTAAACCATAGCGTCTATTGACCTGGAGAAACTTTAAACCCTCCGTTTATTGTTCACTTGCTCAATGTTTATCCCCTTATACTTAAACGGCGATTCACGGCTAAACGGTGAATGCCTGATCGAAGGATGAGTGCTCGTTCCAAAGAACTGCAGACAAAACTACCAGCAGAACATTTATATGTGGCTTACATTTATACTGTGTTCACATATATATATATTATTTTTTTTACAAATATTCAGCATTCGCTCAGCATCGGAGCAATCTCTCCTTGGTTCCTGATGCTTTATTATATCACACTATACTATATCTTCGATCGCGTTGAATTTGAAACGAAAGACATACCGACTTAGTCCCTTTATTCAGCCGGCGCAACATCCCGTGACTACAGTGACCAGAGCTAGGGCTGCTAGATTATGGAAAAATCATAATCACGATTATTTTGGTCAAAACTATTTTTGAGTTTGAAAACATTATGCATTTTTTCAGCATTTCTCTCCAAAAAAGCACTTTGTAACTGAGAACTTTGAAATTTGAACAGAAAATGTTCAAATAGAAAATTTTTCGGATAGAAATGAATGTACAAATATGTATCCATCTTGTTCTGCAATATCTATAAGACATTTAGGCCCCGTTCACACGAAGCCGAAACGGGCGAAACCGTTACGGTTTCGATCTATCCGGTTTCGAAGTATCTCCGTAAAGACGAAGCCAAGCGAAACCGGGTAGATCTGTAGAAACGCTGTAGTACACATTCCAGGCCCATAAGGGGCGCCGCTTCTGGTACAGAAATCCAGAAGAAATGAAATAAGAAGAAGAGGCGAGCATGCTGCCCTTATGCGCATGCTCGCATGTGATTTCTGAGACTCCGCGGGCTTAAGAGCCATTGGCTAGGAGGTCGAGGGGTGGGGCGATGACGTCATGGTTTGCGGTTTCAGTCGGTTTCAGGCGTACACACGAATCCAAAACGAAACCGGGTAGATTTGAAACCACCTCCGAGGGTGGTTTCAGAAGTTTGCGGTTTCGGTCAGCAGATTCGCCGGCTTCGTGTGTACGGAAGGCCGAACCGTACAAGACCTTTGCGGTTTCGCCATGAAATCGGCTTCGTGTGAACGGGGCCTTAATGAATGAAATAAATATACTTAAAAATGTATGTAAAAAAATGTAATAATCAAAATGGGATTTTTGGCAAAGCCAGAGTTAGACGTCGAACCACCCCGTGGACCTTTCAGTCCAGTGTCAGTGGCCGGCTAATAAACCAATAAACGTACTCCCCCCCCCCCCCCCTGGGTGGTCCCTGGCCTCCCTCCCTCCCTCCAGACCATCGTGGAGGAGCGGGACCAGGAGCGGGAGCGGCGCTGGAAGGCGGAGCAGGTCGCCAGGAGGCTGACGGAGCAGCTGAGCAGCCTGCAGAGCCAGGCCTGTGAGGGGAAGGACCTGCAGGACATGGCCCTGCACACCACGGACAGGTGGGGGGGGGGGCGGACACACGCACACAGACACAGACACACACCCACATACACAGCCCTGCACGCACACACACACCCCTACACACACACACACACACACACACACCCCTACACTCACACACATCCCAACATACACCCTGCCCTACACACACACACCCCTACACCCACACACACACACCTACACACGCACACACACAGCTTTACACACACACACACACACACCCCTACACACACACACACACACACACACACACACACACACACACACACACACACACACACACACACACACCCTGGAGGGTGTGAAATCATTGAGCCGTTCCAACACCCCCCCCCCCCCCCCCCTACCCCCCCCCCAGGGGATCAAGTTGTCACCTTAATAATGTATTTTCCTCCTCTTTTATGTTGTTGTCTCTCTGTCTCTCTCCCTCTCTCTCTCACTTCCTGCATTCGATTCATCTCTCCTTCCCCTCGAATGAATATTTTCTATATGCCATTGAAATTCCACCCTATCGCTGTCAAAAAGCCTGGTGTAGGAGGGCAAAGAATTCTTGGCTTTCCAGGATTTGCCCCCGCGAGGTTTGACTGTGATAATGAGGCTATTTCCCACAGGGAGGGAATTATAACTATTATTATTTTATGGAAAATCGACATGGCTTGCAAATAATCCTAATGTTTAAATTGTCTGTTGAATAATTATCTATAATTAAATGCTCTTCATCTCCTATGCCCAAGCAGCCCCAACATCCCACATCCGGCTCATCTGATAGTATTCATTTGAGAGAAATTGAAAGGGAGAGAGGGAGAGAGAGGGAGAGAGAGGGAGAGCGAGGGAGAGCGAGGGAGAGCTCATCGTGTCTCTTGTACCCACTCCCCAACCCCCACTGCTAAGATAGATTGTCGGTGTGATAGCAATTACGGGCCCGTATGGTAAGCATATGTCACCAGTGGCTCACGAGTCAATCTTAATTGCCACATTTGCCGGGACTTCATAATGACCCGGGTGCACGCGTCCCTACTCCACACCCTCATCCCATCAGAAGGCAGATTGCAGGGAGGAACTTCTCCTGCAGGGAAATACATGAGGTGTTGGAATCGCTTTCCTCGCTTGTGCACCTCAGACGTACGGCCCGTCTGCGCAACTGTTTTCACGCTAGCTTTGCATCCTTCTCCCTGTTGTTGGCTCAGCTCCGCCTTGTTGTTGGCTCGGCTCCGCCCTGTTGTTGCATGGCTCCGCCCTGTTGTTGCCTTGGCTCCGCCCTGTTGTTGACTCGGCTCCGCCCTGTTGTTGTATGGCACCTCCCTGTTGTTGATTGGGCCAGGCCCTGTTGATGACATGGCCCAGCCCTGTTGTTGACTCGGCTCCGCCCTGTTGATGACATGGCCCCGCCCTGTTGTTTACTTTGCTCCACCTTGTTGTTGGCTCGGCCTCCGCCCTGTTGTTGAATTGCTCCGCCCTGTTGTTGACTTGGCTCCGCCCTGTTGTTGACTTGGCTCCGCCCTGTTTTGTTGCTGTAAATGAATTGTATTTGTATTCTCCTCCGGGTCAACGTCTGCCTTTAACAGCCCTCCCCCCCATTTCCTGATATGAAAGTTGCCCAACTCATTCACTGGCAGACGTTGGTTTTACATCACAGTACGGTTGGTGGCAGTGGGACCAGAACACCGGCAGTAGCTCGTCCTCGCGGCCTGCTGGTTAAGGAGTTGGACCGGTAACCGGAGGGTGGCCGGTTCGAATGCCAACTTGTAGGCAAAAATATGAAAGGGTGGGAGTTGTTGTTCAGCGCTCTCCTACGTCCCCATCCGCGGATGAGTTGCCCTCCTGAAACCCCCACCTGCTGCCCACTGCTCCGGGTGTGCCGGTGCACCCCATGTGTGTGGACCTCTGACAAGGTCAACTCTCTGTGTGTGTGTGTGTGTGTGTGTTCACAGGCTCCCAGATGGGTCAAAAGAAGAGAATGAATTTCCCCCAAAAAGGGACAATGAAGGATAACTTAACCTTTACCTTAACTTAACTTACAGGCTTAAGGAGCTGCTGCTGCGGGAGCGGGCGGGACGCCTGGGCCTGCAGGGGCGTGTCGACGAGCTGGAGGGGCGGAGCCAGGCGCTGGGCCAGCAGCTGGAGAAGGCCCGCGCGGACGAGGAGCACCACAAGAGGGCGCTGGGCGAGCTGGAGGAGAGCGTGGCCCGCGCCGACGCACTCCGGGCGGGGCAGCAGGCCGAGGAGGTAATGCCGCCGCCGCCGCCGCCGCAGCAGCTCAGTCACATGGGGAAACCGTAGCATTGACGCTAACAGCAGGCTAAAGGGCTGATTATGGTCTTACGTTCACGTAACGCAAGGGGGTTACGGTCCACCACAAGGGCCTGACGTGCGCCTCCAAAAAATTTTAACCCTCCGTCGAGGCGACGCACCAACAGGGGCTGTGATTGGTCCGCCTGCTAAAACCTGATGCAGAACCATAAAGGTTCAGGACTGCGTCAAAGCGTCTGCGTGGTCATTGCGTTGCGTGAACGTGGATCCATAATCAGCCCTTAACGCTGATGCGAGCATCAGTCTAACCGCTAATGCAAGCAGCAGGCTAACGCCACTGATAATAACATCTGGATAACAGTGACATAAGGCTCGTCACTGATGCCAACAGCAGGCTAACCGCCGAAGCTAACAGCAGCCTAAGCACTGGTGCTAACAGTAGCTTAAATACTTATGCAGCTCAACGAATGAAACTATAATCGATTAACCACTGATTCTACCAGTCATAGCAGAAATATTCTCGTATAGGCTGACCCAGACGCACAAAGTTATGGTTACTTGTTTATTGGACATTTTTAATTCTCCTTTATTGAATTATTATATTTTGATGTATCAGATTTATTGGTAATTGGTCATTTTCCTATACTACCTTAATACAGATATTACCCCTCTTTTCTAGCCTTTTATCATATTCTTTGCCAGGATGTATGTCAATCAATTCCAAACTAATTGCGTGTGCTGATGGATGCAGCCGGGGCGGCCGTGTGAAGCTAACCGTTGCTGGGCTTTCAGATGAAGAGGCAGCAGGATCTGCAGAAGCGGGCGATGGCTCTGAAAAGGGAGGCAGAGCTCCAGAAGGCGGCCGTTCGTCAGCTCAGAGCCCAGCTGCAGCAGCAGCAGCAGCTGCTCACTACCAGGGAGCAGGAGCACAGGTAGACAGCAGTACCGCCGGAGAGTATGTGGACTGTAGAAGGAGATATACACAAGGTCTCGGACGTGTGGGGTAGCGATCGTAGGAGTATGAACAATGCTTTTGAGAGAGAAGAGGCCGCACGCTTTATATTGCTCCCCGGGTGTTCCAGGTTTCGATCACATTCAGATCTTCATGAGAACCTGACAAAGATCCGAGATTGAGATTGAAATGTTGTCATTGTTTTCAGAAGATATGGACTGTGTCTTTTACTTTGTTGTTATGAGCCGGAACCGATTTGCCAAATCGTTTTTTTTGTATTGAAACAACAATCTCATCATTTTGGAGTTTCTGCATATTATTGACAGTGTTCCGTGACGCTCATGCAAACCTTGTTTTCCTTGCTCCAGAACGACAAAATTGCCCATCTTTATTCATGACACGTTCATCTCTCCCCGACAGTAGGAAAAACAAACTAAACCCCGTTCTGTTTGGTATAGGTTACCGCATTAGCGTTTGCCGCCTTGCTCGCTGGCGCACGCGATAACCTTTCCTCTCCTCACAGGAAGGAGCTGGCGTCGCGGCTGGCGCCCGGCGGGGAGGAGTTCCGGCAGGCGCTGGCGGCGGAGGGGGCGGCGGCGCAGCAGAGACACGCCCAGCGGGAGGCGGAGCTTGAGGAGAAGCTGGCAGCGGGGCGGAGCCAGTACTCCGCCCTGGAGGACGAGTTCCGCATGGCACTGACCATCGAGTCCGCCCGCTTCTCCGAGGTAGGGCCGACAGGACTCGGGGAACGGGCACGGGATCCGTTTACATTATTGAGTCCCGCTTAAATTACATATTATACCACCGGGTGTGAGTGTGATTAGCCGTTACGAGCCGTGTGGAAAATCAGCCTCTTCTGACATCACATGTGGGCGTGTCCACTTGGATGTATGACGGAGAGGCAGATTTCCAAAACAGCTTGTAACGGCTAATCACACTCACACCTGGTGGTATACTATGTCACTGTTTAGTCTTCCTCAGCCTCCTACAACAGGCCTGCTGTCGCCATGACGTCGCCCTCCAGTAACAACAAAGGAGACCGCTTTGATGCAGAGTTGACCTCAATCTGGCTGGGCTTACTTTTCAATTCCACCTGATGCTAAAAGTCTGAGATCAAACCCGGATAGTTTCACTGCAGTTAGATTCGTCTCTGAAGGCGAGTTCGAGAGTTGAACTGAATAAATCAATGTTTCCTTCCACGGGTTACACTTTTAATTTGGCCCCTGGAGGAAATGTTTTTGTTGTCTCCCAACGCGCCCTCCCTACACCACCCTCCCCTACACCGCCCATTCTACACCGCCCTCCCTACACTATCCTCCATACATCTGGCGGCAAAACTGCATTGAAATTCCAAAACCTGCATTGACGTGAAGTGAGTGACACAGTGAATTTTTTGTTTGTTTTTAATGAACTTAAGAAAATAACTCGGAGAGAGAAAAAGAGTGAGAGAGCAGAAAAGCCTGTGAAGAGCGCAAGATGTTGAATCTAAACAATCCAGCGAGACGGATCAGAGGAAGAGATGCCCTAATTGGTCTTAAATGAGCTGGGAGCTGTCTAAAATCCAAATGGGCTCCGACAGAGGCAAGGGGAGCAGTCAACTCGAAAAACACTCTCACAGGAGCACTCTTTCGCTCTCTTACAGCGGACAGAGACGGCCACGCCTTGTCTAACCGGTCACGCCCAAGTGACAGCTCTTTAAATGGTTCCTCCGCAGGTGAAGGAAGCATGTGATCACCTGAGCGCGGAGCTCTCGCAGAGAAGGGCATCGCTCGCCCAGAGCCAGCAGAGAGAGAGGCGCTCGTCCGCTCTGGTGCAGGAGCTCACGGCCATGGTGAAGGAGCAGAAGAGACGCATCTCCGAGCTCAGCCGAGCCAAGAGAGAGGCTGTTCAGGAGCTGAAGGTGCCCTTTATCAATCAGGGCCCCTCCTTTAGAGCACAGTGTTTGATGTTGCTTTAAATTATTATGTTGAGGCTTTTCAATTATTTGGTTTCGTGCTGCTATCCACTTTGTTCTGAAATCTCTATAAATATTTATCATTATTATATTAATTCTCAATCTCAATATTTATACACATTTTAAATATATATAAGTCCTAAGATGAGCCCTGAATATTTTATTCAGGTTTGCTTTCGTTTCACCTTAATGTTGTTGCATGTATTCCTCTCTCTTTCTCTCTCTGTCTCTGTTTCACTCTGTCCATGTCTCTCTTCCTCCCTCCGAAACTCTCCCTCTCGCTACCACAACTCTCTCTCTCTCTCTCTCTGTCTAAGTCTCTCTCCCTCCCTTCCAAACTCTCCCCCTCTCTTTCTCTTCTTCTATTCAATCCTATGTCTCTCTCCAAACCTTCCCCTCTCTCTCTCTGTCTATATCTCTCTCCCTACCTCCAAAACTCTTACTCTAATCCCATGTCCCTCTCCCTCCCTCCAAAACTCTCCCTCTCTCTTATTCTATTCCCATATCTCTCTCCCTTCCTTCCAAACTCTCTCTCTCTCCCTCTCCCTCTCCCTCTCCCTCTCTCTCAGTCGGAGCAGGACCTGCGTCTGGGCCTGCAGCTGGAGCTGCTGAAGAAGGACAAGTCGCGGCTGCTCTCCCAGCTCACCGCCCAGGAGTCGGTCATCGACGGCCTCAGGGCCGAGAGGAAGATCTGGGGCCAGGAGCTGGCCCAGCAAGGTAGGGGGAGGCCTCTCCAGGGTCCCACAAATGCCGCTTTCACACCAAAAAGAACCGAGAGCCAGTTCCGGGCTGGTGCTAGGGCCAGTTCCAAACTGGTTCCAGCCTTACCCCAGTTAAGAACCGGTTGGTTTCACACCGGCGAGAGCCAGCCACGGAGCCGGCGTGAGCAACGTCATGACGTCACTGCAAACGTCTCCGCTAGTGAGCTTGGACAGAAGCATACGTCCGACATCTTTCTTTATTCAGGGTGGAAATAGTAACATAGTTACGCCATTAAATGCGTTTATGGAAACATTTTTAGCGAGAAATGTGCATTTTACTTTCATAATGTTCGCTCGGTGAATGTGAAGGATGTTTGGTTTGATAGTTATGACGAAGAGGGAACGCTCCGTTCACTTGCATGGACATGGACTCATCTAGCTGCGTTGGCGCGTTGACGCGTTGAAGGTTGAACCACCACACAATGATCAAGCGTCAGGTTAGGCGCGCAGAAGAACCCTCGCGCCAGTTTCAAACACAACAACAATAATTTCGTTCGTTCTTTGAATATTCCGATTTAAAACAAAATCAGAAAAAACAAAAAAGAACCATACACGGATTCACGTCCATTGTTTACTTCGGTGTTTTAAAAAATGCCGGTCTTCGTTGGTCTTCGTGTTTATGAAGGTACGGATAACTCCTCCCCCTGCCCCCTGCGTAAAAGCGGTTCTCGTTCTAGCCCAGCTCTAAAGTGGGGCCAGAGTTGAACCGATTTTTAGGGGCCGGAGCCGGTTCTTTGTGCGGTGTGAAACCAAAGCCCTGGCCCTAGCTCCGAACTGGCCCGGAACCGGCCCCGATTTTGCGGCGGTGTGAAAGGGGCAAAAGAGGGGGGCCTCGGAGGGGGGCCCAGGGCCAGTGCAAGGGGCCAGTGAACAGTCGCTTCTGGACAGTAAGACGCTCAGCTCACTGTGCCGATCGTGGCACTGGTTTGTTATTTGCCATAAGGTGAAAGCGCGTGCAGATTAATATTGTCTTTTGAGGTGTTTGTATTTGTCTTAATATAAGATTAAACATTTCAAGTCTTTGATTCTAGGTTCAAACACTGACAATTACAACTTTGATTGAGGGCCAGTAGACATTGTTTTCATGTTGAACCTGCCATCTTTGACACATTCGATATAGACTTCCCTTCTCACAGCGACTCACATCGGCTGACGCCATGCAGCCGGTTGCACAGGAAATGCTACCACCTAGTGCTTATTTTAAACACACACACAGTCACACACACACACAGACAGACAGTCACACATAGTCACAGACAGACAGTCACACATAGTCACACAAAGTCACAGACAGACACACACACAGTCATAACAAACAAACAGACAGACACAGTCACACACACACACAGTCACACACACACGCACACAGATACATCGTTCACACAGCCACAGGGCTGAGCTTTGAAGATAGAGCTCGTCACATGACCACCTCCTGTCCCCAGGAGTGTCGCTGGCCCAGGACCGCGGGCGCCTGGAGGCCCGGGTGGAGGTGCTGACCACGGAGCTGGAGACGCAGAGGAAGCACAGTGAGCAGGACGGAGACGCCCTGCGCATCAAAGCCAAGATCATAGACGACCAGACGGCCACCATCCGCAAGCTGAAAGAGGTGATGCCGCATTCACACTACATGCGTCCGTCGACGGATGGGGGCTTTTTGTTTTTTTCCGGGTTGTATTACAAAGGATTTCATTGGACAGTGTCCTTGCGTATATTTGCATAACGCGATCCGATTGGGCGACGGATCCGTCGCTGCCTTAAAAGATGAAAAATTCTCGGCTTTTAGCCGCAGGCCAGGGAGCCGACAGAACGGACAATGCATTTCGGCAGTGTCCCATTCAAAGGCAATGAAATCCGTTGACGGGCGGCGTAAGGGGCGGGGCTAACGACAGGGCTACCGTCACTACTGGGCCTGCTGCTGTTCGCCACTGTTGCTCTATTTTAGATCTATCTATCTCCGTATTGTGTTCTT
Source organism: Gadus chalcogrammus (assembly GCF_026213295.1). NCBI lineage: Eukaryota > Metazoa > Chordata > Actinopteri > Gadiformes > Gadidae > Gadus > Gadus chalcogrammus. The sequence goes on along the minus strand of NC_079419.1, from coordinate 7,766,272 downwards.
CTCTGTTCAGTGTTTTGTTATTTAGCCGTCCGCTTTTGACTCACTCTCCACACAGGTTTAGGATCTAGCATTTTGCAGAAGTTTTTTATCCAAAGCGACTTACAATATGTACATTAATCATAAGATAGAAAATAAATATATCGCTGTCGGTGCAGTAAGGATGTTCAGAGAATCAAATGCAAAGCACTTACTATCGCTAGGTTAACCCGTTCCCCCTATACAACAAATATATCTAGGATGAGATGCTACACAACCAAGTCCTAAAACTAAATACGACATACATAAGTGCGTGGATTAAGTGCAAGGACGTATCATCTTGCTTGTGCTTTTTGTTTGCTTATGCTTTGCTTGTCAGTCTGTCTGCGGTCTATGTCATCTCTGTACTGTAACGGTACTCCCTGGAAGACGAGATATTATATCTTAATGGGAGCTTCCTGGATAAATAAAGGTCAGATAAATACAACAAGTAGGATGGCGTGGCGACGCAGAGTCTGGGTGACCCCTGAAGCGGTGAGTCGTGAGTCTCTTACGTCTGACCGTCGACCGGGCTCCAGGGGCTGCAGGAGCGCGAGGAGCTGACCCGGCGGCAGCGCGAGGAGGCCGCCCAGGCCCAGAAGAGCTTCCAGCGGCGGCTGGAGGAGGAGGCGGCGGCCCTGGGCGAGCTCGGGGACCGCGTGGAGCAGCTCACCCTGCGAAAGGAGCAGCTCAAGCAGCAGCTGGAGGAGCGGGAGCAGGAGCTGGACGAGCTCAGAGCTGTTCACAGGCAGGTTATTGATCCAGTGGGGGGGGGGGTTTGGCTGATTGGATTTTTTGGTTTCTAGAGAAAATGATGACGAACTGAGTGCCTTTTGATTCCTACTTTGAATCACTTTGTGCGGTGCGGTGACTGGGACTTAGATGTTACAGCAACATGTTGATTGCGTTTGTAGTAAATGTGTTACGCGCATGAACTAATATTTCAGCATAAATGTGCAGACCTTAGAATGCGTTCGAGGTTAGGAACCACTGTCTTAAGGGGCGGGGTTCCCTGTAAAGTCATTTTGGACCTAATGAAGCACTAAAACAGCTTATTTGACATTCAAACTGGTTGTTTTTTCAGTTTGGAAAGGACTTTGAGGGTAACGAGAGCCAGGCACTCATTTCACCATCAGCCCTCCTCCTCCTGTGTCTCCTCCCCCTTTTAGCTCCTCCAATAAGAAGTGGCAGGAGAAGGCGGGGCTGTTGACCCGGCTGGAGGGCCAGGTGATGCGCATGAAGGACAACTTTGACTCCAAGGAGCGCCTGCTGCTGGAGGAGAGAAACAAGGCAGCAGAGGCTCATAAGTACGCCCCCTTGTGGACGAAGTGGAGCACTACATGACATCACTTTATGGCCACTATTTCCAGTACACATCTCTTTATGTCCACTATATACAGGACTTATCCCTTTATGTCCACTATACACAGATCCTATCGCTTTATGTCTAGATATCGCTTTATGTCCACTATATATACAGGACATATCCGTTCATGTCCAATAGGATTCTCAAGTTGAAACTGTTCAGCTGACACTAGAAATTCTATATAAAGTCTGAAAATAAAATAGATAAAACGGGTTTATCATAATTAACAATACTGCTGTTCTAGCACATGAAAAGATAAATGCATAGGCTAGATTAAAAGAAGGTCCTTTGTTAGAGGCCTGTCAAGTAACACGTATGTTGCTGTGTCAGTTTCTGGTGAGCGGTCGATACGTGGAACGTGTCCCTCCAATCAGACAGAGTAGATCACAACCTGGGCTTCAAAAGCCTCATAGTGTGTGCTTTCTTTGATTCGAGGTGATTCGTAAACCCCCTAACATCTTGCATCAGGTCTAAATCCCCGCATCGCCCTCCGTTCTCCTCTAGAGCTGCGGTCGACAAGCTGCACAGTGTGGACGACGCGTTTCGCCGACAGCTGGAGTCCCTACAGGCGACCCATCACGCGGAGCTGCTACGGCTAGCCAGCGACAAGCAGAAGCAGATAGAACGAGCCAATCAGAAGGTAGGGCGCCGGTAACACACCGCCCAGGTAGCGGACGTGAGTCGTTATGAATGTGGTATTCACAGCCGGTGTGTTTGTTTGTGTTTGTGTCAGGTGATTCAGGTGGAAGAGGAGATGCGCATGCTGCTGGAAGAGACGGAGAGCACCAAGAGAGTCATGGAGCAGAAGATGACACGCCTCTCCAGCGTGCTGAAAGACTTCTGATCTTTTACCCCGGTCCCTTTGTGAAAGAATGTCTACGTTTGATGTTTTATGAAAATGTATGTATGTATTATTGGCTATAAGTCTGTTTAGTAAAAATAACCTTACTATTTTTAAGGTTTAATGCTCTTTTGTTTCTATTTATTATGGAGAATCATGACTGATGCAATAAAATGTGTTTATACTTTGTTATTGTGGACTCCTGCTCTGGTTGAAGGTGTAATACCCTGTTTTCCAAGTTCATCTTCTCAAAGGAATACATTGGTTTCTACTGTTCTACCGCACAGATTGGAGCAGATTTAATATCTGGCTTGAAGCAGAGATTAGTAGTCACCATGTATGTGTGTTTGAGAGATTTCAGAGGAGCCTTAACTGAGCTAATAACCTACGAACCCTGAGGGCAAGACACATTTGAAGCATCATAACTTGTGTATAAATGGGCAAAAAAAGCTTAACTTTTGGACAGTTCTGGGGGGGCACTCATTTATAAGGCCCAAACATTCATTTCAGGGCTTTCCCATTTTATTTCTAAATTCTGATGACGCAGATCTTTTCCCAGACCAAATAAATATATTATTTGACATGGGTATCCTCTTTCTCTCATTCCTTTTTATTTACGAGTCTATAATTATATTATCCTAATCTATTTAGTAGGCCTACCTAGAAATAGGTGTTACCTCTAGCGTTGAGTCAAAATCGCCCGACTATCCTGATTTGCATTAGTTTTGTTCACGGCATTTCATTTACATGTCAAAGTCTCACCTGCTCTCTACAGTTGATCACTTTGCAGAATCTGCTGATACTTTGTGATAAACATTTCATGTGTGGGTGTTTTACACCCACGAGAAACTGGTGTATAGGAGAGATTTGCACTAGAATCATTTATTTTGAGGAGCTGAACTTAAATTATTTGGAAATTGCTGTGCTGTCAGAAAATTAATATTTGGGACAGGGTTATTGGATTATGCAGATCGTTGTGGTGCGTTATTTATATAGATCTGCGTATTGCGTCATACATACTCATAATAATGCGTTGCACTAGACTATTTGTGTTATGTGGATGGCTTATTGGCCTTCATGGGTTTTTGCTGGTATGGTAAGTTGCAAATAGATGGGGCGGCATAATTGTTTTCGCCTAGCGTGGCAAACGTGCACTCGTTGATTGTACCTATCAAACACATGAGCCTTGGTTTCAGAAGCAGCCACCGAGAGTAGATCAGCGGCAGGTCCCTCATCTCCTGATGTTACTGAGGATGTGAGACAAGGTGTATGATTGTTTGTCCAATTATTTGTAATTATTTTTCAAATATGCTTTTGGTACATGAATCAAGAGAGGAAAGGAGCCCACAATGACTTTTTGTATAGGGCTCTGAGCTCTGCACATACCGTTACTTATTGTAAGCTACAGTTCTGACATCTCAACACATGAGGTCAGTAAAGAACTATATTGAACCACATAACTTACTTGTATGTTATCGTTCTGATATAAGGAACATGATTGTGTTTTAACAATAGGTAATTTTTCACAGGTAAAAAATCATCATCAACCTTTTATTATTAGACTCAAGGTCCATTTAAAAACATACAATACAAGAAATGGACAACAAACACATAAATAAGAATAAAAACATAACAACCAATTATAAAAGGCACTTATACCAATGCCTCCAAAGGTATGACTGGTAGCGTACTGCGCTATAACTTGGGTTTGACAGCAGCATTATGACTTCATTCTTTGAGTTATTCAGGCGACAGATAAATCTGTACATAAGGTTCCTCAATAAAGCTTGTAAGGTGTTAACTCCTGCATTCACGAATAGCTCACTTGCCCTACTCCACCTAGGTCTTTTAAGTAAGATCCTAAATCAATCATTGTAAGCAACTTGTAGTCTATGCATACTTGATTTTTTGAACTTACCCCATAAGGGGGCAGTATACAGGGGAGTGCAATATGCTCTAAAGAGACATATTTTAACATGATCAGAACACATATGAAATTTTCACTGTCTTAAAATGTCGTCATCGTCAGACATTTCATCTGTTATAAAGTGCCCGAGGTACTTAACTTTATAACAAACACAAAGCTTTTCCCCAGAAAGATATACTCATATACTTTGAAAGATATTTACCACATATATTGTGGACACATGTACACAATATATGTGGTGAATAAACTACCAATTGCAAAAACTAGCCCGTTTTACTCGCAAGAAAATGCGTACTTCTCAATTGGGTAGAACGATTACAAAAAAAATCTGAAACTGAAACATGTATTTTATGAACCATATAATCTAAATGTCTCTGCTGCCCTTGCAAGTAACTCACCTCCAGCAATTCATTAAGTTAAGTTTCCAGATATGGGTGCTGTAAGCAATTCATTTGAGTATAGTTATTAGGTTATTGAAGGAAAATGTGGATTCAAAAAATATTTGAATCCAATTAACCCATCAATCTTGATGTGTTAATTGATTGGTAGCACTAGCTTGTCCTTCCATGATTAGTAGGCCTATGTTCCTGCAATACCGGAGGCTGCCATTCCAGGACCGCAGTTCTGGGACCCTAGTGCGATGGCCGATAGGCCTACAACGTTTGCAATTCGAAAAACACAGTCACGGAAAATAATAACTAAAAAGGCACGACAACACAAATGCAAAGCCACAACAAAATAATTGAACCATCTTACTTATACCTTAAACACGACCATCACTTAGGCCTACCTAAATACCTAAACCATATCCATCTAACCCTAAACTAAACCATCTCTAACCTGATACCTAAACTAAACCATCTCTAACGTAATACCTAAACTAAACCATCTCTAACCTAATAGCCTACCTAAACTAAACCATCTCTAGCCTAATATGTAGTAAACGTAACCATGTAACCAGCTAAAATGACTTATTTATCATTGTAATGTAGACCTTAAACGTATTTTGAAACATCATGTAAGGGATAATGCCCGACGAGGTGTCCATTATGTAAGGGATAATGCCAGACGAGGTGTCCATTATGTAAGGGATAATGCCCGACGAGGTGTCCATTATGTAAGGGATAATGCCCGACGAGGTGTCCATTATGTGATAATAACCTTGCCTTCGCAGGCGTCTTAAAGACTTTAAAAATAATTAAAGCTGCAAGCAGCATTTTATGGGTGCCAAGCCTAAAGCCAACCAATAAGACCCTGTCAGACCATTAAGACCCTGACCCTATTAAGACCCTGACAAAGACCATTAAGACCTTTTTTATTTGCGTACGCTTGACAACACTTGAATAGTCTCTGCTTGGATCTGGTGATGGGCAAACAAATTTTCATGACTGTATGTCAAAAGGCTGAGGATTTATAAGTCTTTAAAGTCTTAATTTGATTACCTTAGCACCCCCTATCATCTTATTTTGATGAACTTTAACCTGGTTAACCTTGACCTCTGCTTCTTTATATACACCAAGTTTGGTGATGATCGACTCAAGTTAACCCTGCCTTTAGTCAACTATCATTGATGTGGCTAATTTTGACGTCCAGACGCCATTTTCTTACAGGTTCTTGGACAAAGGTCTACAGAATTTCATGTAGCCTAGGTGAAAGGGCTCAGAAGACACGTCCGTCCAAAGTCCGCATTCTTTGTTAATTGATATAGCTCCCTCTATCGACCGATCTGGGTACAATTTGGAGAGGTTGCATTTTCAGTTCATTTTTGTACCGCTCCCTATGGCCCGATGTGGATGGAATTTGGAGGGGTTCTTCTTGACCTATATCTTTGATTACACCAAGTTATGATGATTGGTTTAAGTTAACCTTGCTTTTTGGCATCAAGTTAATTTTGAACGATTTTGAGCCTCTGGCGGCCATGTTGTTTTGTCAATCAACTTAATTTTACTTGAGCAGTTGGACCTTTGGTGCCCAACATCCACTAATTTGGTCCCGCTCAAATCAAACATTTGTCTATGAATTGTGGTGATTTCAGTCACCGGCCACGCCGATTTCGATGCCACACACTAATTGGAAATATGTTGAGCCTATATTGTTAAGAATTTGATTCTGACCAACTTTTGTATTGGACTCAAGTTCATAGGAGTCCATTTTAATGTTGATGTAATCATTTAAGTCAGGGGTGCCCAACCTTTTTTGACCCAAGATCTACTTTTCAAGTAGCCAACCTCCCGAGATCTACCAGCAAACCTACCTTCAAGCGGGGGGGGGGGGGGGGGGGGGGGGGAACCTACGGACTTCAGTGGGGGTTTCATTCCGTCTGCGCACGGCACCTTCTCAACGATAATCAATAATCTTCCTCCCACTCAGGGTGAAAATGGTAGGTCTTAGCTTGTTTCCCCTCAGCCATGCCAACGTTTAGGAGTGTGTAACTACTGTTGCCGGCTTTCAACTGCTGTTAACAGCACATGCGCTACCGCGCGTATATGTTCCGCGCAAATTTAATTTTATTTAAAAAAAAAAAAAAAAGATTTTTTTTTTTTCTTCACCCCTCGCGATCGACTTGGGATCTGTCGGCGATCTACTGGTAGACCGCGATCGACTGGTTGGGCACCCCTGATTTAAGTCTTTACCCGTTTGAAACCACACCTTGTTTAGAAGTCAATGGCTCCTGGGTGCTTTAATCTTTATTGTACAGACTCCCCTTAATGTCAGATTGAAGATATTAGTCCGAAGTTGTTATTTGCAAAATTATTTTTGTCTAAGTGAAAATACCTAGGATCCTTAGGGAATTGAGTGTTTTTAACAATGTTCAAGATAGTCGTAAATCAATCCAAATAAAGTCATAGGTTCTTGAGGCATATTTGTTAAACTTGAGGATATGCATGTGTGAACAAGGTTTGATGACTTTACGTCAAAGCGGTTATGAGATATGTTTGTTCCAAGTTTGCATTTTTGGACTGTTGCTATAGCGCCACCTTTGGGCCAATCAGTGTAATATTTGCTCTTTGTTAATCTTGAGTCAGCCTCTACAGCTGTATTAAGTTTCATAAAAAGCGTGCGAGTGGTTTAGGCTGTGTATGTCAAACGTGGCGGAATAATAATAATAAAACTAACAATTACAATAGGTTGCCTTCGCACTTTGTGCTTGGCACCCTAAAAATAAACAGTGTCTTGATTGTGGTGCTGCGGTGCAGTCCTGATATTAGAGATACGTCCGGTATTGCAGGAACGCCATTAATAGGCAATACAAAGATTTGATTATTGCTACAATGTCCAAATCGGAGAAACGAAACTGAAGGTAAGGCATTAGGAATATGAAACTTAGTCGAGTCTTTATAAACCCACAGCATCACTGCTGCTGATATGGAGAAGTTAAGATTCTCACGGTGTCGCACAGATCCATCATCCTGCTCTTTAGAGACTTTAGATCGAAGTAAGTTCAAATGTAGGCTATTTGATTGTGTTTATTATGCTTAGTAGGGCTGCAAATTTTAAATGCTATTATTTATTCCGCAGAAGCCGCTCGATATGGACATTACAATCACTCTTCTTGACGGGGATTCCTTTCACCTCGCCGTGGCTTCAGGGACCACCGTGGGCTCGCTGAAACACCTCATCCTTCAAAGCTTTAAACTCTCCCCGGATAAGCTTTCGTACGACAAAGAAGGACAGAAAATAAATCTCAATGATGACTCGAGATCTTTGAGTGCCTATGGTGTGCCGGCCGGCGCCAATATCTTGATGCTGCTCAAGAATCCCATGAGTGAGCCCACCACCATCGATATTATTCTGAAAACGTTGACGGGCCAGAGTCACGTCTACACCGTCCGACCTGGGGAGACGGTGGCCGAGTTTAAGCTCAAGGTTAAACAGCGGGAAGGAATGGCCGTGGACCAACAAAGGCTGATCCATGAAGGCCATCAGTTGGACGACGAGAGTCGTACACTGGAGTCCTATAATGTGAGCGCGGGGAGCACCATCTACCTAAACGGACGGCTGAGGGGCGGCAAGGACTCGGGAGAAGACACCTAAAGAGAGGAGGCCAATTGGCACGTATAGGTGCGATGTCTTAGTTTAGTCCCTTATTGCAAGTTAACTTTCACAATTATTACAGGTTCATAAAGAGATTTGCCTTAAAATCACTGGACTGCCTGAAGTTTACCATGTTAGGATTTGGTCAAATATAATTTATTATAGGTTTGAGCTAGACCATTTCCAGCCCATAGGCAGACAAGGCATAGCCTGAAGTTTAAATGTCACTGTTAATGCCACTTTTTTTGTTCACACTGTCTTAATCAACTGAATAACTTATACATTGAATAAACAATAATGTATTTATATTGATATTCTGTGTCAAAAGTATTCTCCATTTACAAGATTCTTTCTTTACTTTTTATATCTTTGTAAGCTGTATAATTTGCCAAGACTTGTTGTTCTCCACAATACAAACTAGCATTGTAATTAAACAAATAACACAACAGCACAGGACAATCCAAAACCACAGAGTGACATTTATATAGCCAGACATAAGTTTGTCAAGGTCTGAGAAAGTAATTATAGAGTTGATAAGGAATACATTTAACAGCATATATCCCAGCTAACCCAGCATATCATTGTTAAAATTATTATAGTAAACAGGACCAAATGTACGATTTCAAACAAAGGTTGTAATTTAAATTGAAAGCCAAACTGCGTTGAATATGTTTATGCTATAGGGGAACAATAGGCTACAATTCGATACACTAACCCAGATTCAACTTAAGTAAGAGTCTGCTTTTCCAAAAATAGAAAAGGGTTTTTGAATACAACAACCAAATTACGGTTAACAGAGAATAGAAAGTAAACAATGTTGGGATAGACAGCTACGTTCTAGAAGAGATTATCGCCACGAACCATGTAGGCAAATTAGGCACACTAACAAACACACCCACACAAACATTAAACCTGTTCTACAGTACAAATGTAGGTCACGGCAAGCTAAGGTGACTCCAACCATAAACTAAAAAACACAAACAAGATGGCTGTTCTACAACTCAGCCCCCCTCTAATTCAGCAGAACGAATACTATTCAAATTCATTATATTCAAATTAAACCCAAAATATATATTCAAATATCAGCATTTAGCCTACATAATGTAGGCAGGTAGACCAAATGTGAACAAGCCCTCTTTGTATATAACGCACCGGCTATCAAGGATACTGACCTATCCTTGATTGGTTCTTTGGTACTTTGGAACAGAGAGACACCTGGGGCCTCTACGAATAGTCAAATCTCCTAACCTTTATGCCTCCTATCCTTAACCTTTGTGGAAAACGTCATCGGTTAATGAGAGATGAAAAGGTGCTTCCTTTCGTACATAGGAAAAGACAGCACTGTTTCAAATGAATTCAAATCCACTTTTCCTAACCGACGTCATTGCGCGACGGGGAGTATTGCCGACCTCTAGCGTCCCTAGCGTGGAACTACAGTTTTCCGAAGTTTGACTACACAAGCGCTCTTTCGATCAATGTGTTCTTGTCGTATTGATTTCAATCAGGTTGTCGCCAACAGTTAGGTTGTATTTGGCCAACGGCAATATTTTAGGCCACTTGAATCCCAATTCACATGTGAAAAATAGAGGCTAAATTGATGTGGATGTTGAAATTAACTGCCCTAGTCTTTCTTAAATGTGTGCATTTGTCTGAAAAAGTCTGCATTTAATTTTCTTACGTGTATATTGTGTGCTTAATAACCAGCAATACATGATTTCATTTTGATTCAAATGATAGGCTATGTTTCTGGAATTGGTAGCCATTATTATCAATTGTATTTTCTTCTCTTCTTTTGCCTTAACGCGTCTATCATGCGTCTTCGCGTAGAGTCAGTAAACTTCGTCGGTGGCATGTTGCTTTAAATATTGCCACCGTAAAGGGTTATGGGATACCACTCTCACTCTCCTTTCCTTTCGTAAAGGTTGCTCAGGAGCAACCGATGCTAAAGGAGGTTTGAAGGATGCATCGAGGCTCCTTTCTTAAGCATTTTTTGAATCCTAACTACCTTTCCTCCAAGTACTTCCGGGGCATTTCCATAGGAAAGGACCTTTCCTACGCTAAAAATAAAATTCGTAGAGGCCCCTGGCAAGATATCAAGCAACCACATGTCACACCTGTTCCTGATCAAGTATCTAGAGAAGTAAAGAAAGGTGGTGGAGTAGCCCTGATACCCTGCGTTCACACCAAAAGATGCAAAAAGTTGACGCGCAGCACGATCCCATTCAAAGTGAATGTAGAGACGCGTTGCTGCTTTGCTACCGCAGCACTTGCTGCCGAGAAAACCGGCAGCAAAATTTGATTTGCGGCGCGGCAAAATCTGATTTGCAGCGCAGCACGCCCGTGCCCGCTGCCGGGCACGGGCGGCGGGCGCGTTCACGTATTTTGCGGCGCGTCAAATGCTGCTTGAGTTGAAATATTTCAACTTTTCGGCAGCAAACGCGTGATGACAGCCAATCAGCGTTCAACAGCGTTGCCACTGAGGCGTTGCCACTGAGTGACATGCCGTAACAGCCAATCAGTGTTACTCCCTTGGAGTGACCTAGAGTTCACTACCGTTACATTTATTTAGTAACTCAAAAAAAAACACAAATCAGCATTCTGTAGTGTAGTTGTGTTTACAGTTAAACTAAACTATGAGTATGCTAAAGGGCTAGAATAACAACCCCAAACAAAACCCAGTTGGGTGCCAGGAAGCACCAGCCTTCCAGGCTCCGAATGGTCTCATGAACCCATAAACGACGGGCATTCCGACGTCTCTCCCTCTTCCACAACAGGTAAAGACATGCAATGCTCGTAATGTCGGCCATGGTTGTGAATGAATTCAGAAGCACCGCGGGCAAAACTTGCCGTGCCGCAAAACTTCCCGCGCTGCAAAACTGCGGCGCCGCAAAACTTTTGCCGCGCTGCAAAACTTCGCCGTCAACGAGTTCGGGCAGCAAATGCATCTTTTGGTGTGAACGCAATTCTAAGCTTAATTTAAAGCCAAAGAATAGATATATATTCAGATCCTTTGAGTTGCTCGCGTTTGGCTCCTCAGTTCCCCGACAAGCGAAACGAGTTCCAGACTATTTCGTTTTAGCTGTAGTATAACGTCCCACAGGAACGTATTCACTTTTTTTTTTGATGAGTTTTCTGATTTTGCAGCTGATCTGGCTACATATTCAGACAATATTTTGCTTATTGGGGATTTCAGCATTCATGTGAATAACCCATCTGATGCCCTCGCAGGGGCTTTTCTGTCCTTAACAGATATACGCTTGGCTTCAAAAAGCTCGTCCAGCACCCAACCCACATCGGTGGAAACACGCTGGACCTCGTTTTGACCCGCGGTCTAGACATTTCACAGCTAGTGGTCTCTCCCTACACCTCAGCTTTATCAGACCATTTTTTGCTGACTTTCCTGGTGGTGGTTTATGCCCCTGCAACGATCAGCAGGCTACTTTCAGCTGTCGCTGCATCACCCCAGCTGCAACCATTACAGCTATGGCAGATAAGTTACCCCGTTCACTTGCTCCTCTTTGTAACTATATCCGGCTGAGACAGTAAAAGTCCTAAAACATAGACCATTGAAATTCATCACCAAAGGTAGCGCAGAAAGTCAGCCAGACTCAGACAGATTGGGACATGGGGGACGTCAGAGACAGCCTAAGGAGAGAAAAAAGTCCAGTGTTGAGGAGACTGATGAGGCAGGTCTGACCCAGAAAGATAGTACTCAGAGAGAACAGGGAGAAATGAGGTATCCTACGAGACAGGCAAAGGTGAAAATATAGATTATTTCTACAAAGTGGCTTAGGATGTAGGCCTACCTAAAACAATTAGAGAGGCTATGGACTCTAAGAAGTCAAAAATTTGGGCTGACGCAATGAAAGAGGAGATTGAAACTCTTTGACAGAGAATGAAACTTTAATTCAGCACCACTGCCAAGAGGCAAACAAGCAGTGGAGGTCGCTGGGTATATGCAGTGAAAGAGAGCCCAGATGGATCTGAGACTTGTAAAGGCAGTTATGTTGCAAAGGGGTATGGTGAAGTGGAAGGGATTGACTATGAAGAGACATTTTCACCGACACCCAACAGGACCTCTGTCGAAGCATTGATGCAGGTGGCTGTACAAGAGGATCTTACCCTACACCAAATGGATGTGAAGACTGCTTACCCCCATGCTATTTCCGCCAACAGCGCCAGTGATCCGCCCACAGGTAGTTGGATTGTAAAACGCATGGAAATATTAATGACCGATCTTAATTTATATTCCTTGGCAAGTGACCATGGTATTAGCGGTATAATGCCCTTCGAGGTGTCAAAAACATGTTTGATTCATCGTAATTAAAGGGGACTACTTTTTGAGGGAGAGGAAGACAGAGTATACATTTAATAGGCATGCAATACGAATAAGAAAAAGCAAAATTATTAAAGTATTTGAATTGTTTCATTATGTTGTCAAGCAAGAAGTAGAATAAATGATATGTCTAATTAAAAGGGTTTGTGCAACCAACCGCACAATAACACATGATGGCGGCTCTTGTCGCTCTCGTCTCTTTCTGCCAACGACATGCGCGTAGAACGGGGAGTGTATGGAGTCAGTTTCCTGCCATAATTCAAACCTGAAAAAAAAAGTTTCAAAGGCTTGTAAGTCTGGGTTTGAAAACTCAACACCTTGTAAAAAAGGTTTTGCAACACTGAAAAAAGAGATTATAACCTGAAAAAAAATAAAACTAAAATTCAAACATCTGTAAACATGATTTTGTGTTCCATTTTATCTTCATCATTTTCAGCAACACATTTTCAAAGTTCAAACAATTTCACCAGCGCATTTGCAGAGTTTCAAATCTGGCACTGTTCTAACGGTGTATTTCATTGTTGCCCGGTTTTGAAACCTTGTAAATGGGATTCTGCAAACAGGTGTTCATACATTGAGAAATACGTTTTGAAAGGTTGAATATTTAGTTTTAAAAACTTGTAAAGGTGTACGTTTACGACATTGCAACGTATTTTTTCAGAACTGACTTTTCAGAGATTTGAGCGCAAGCTTTGAGTCACGTGAATATTGGCAGTGTTCTGACGCCACTCGTTTTGAAACTCCTGACAGTCGAATCTGAAAACGTTCCTGGGGGCGGGACCATTTAGCTCTAAACCTATTGGTTGCTCTCGGCTGACGTACATTCCAATCACATGTGCCGTTCACCGGGCTGTTCGTGATTGACAGTGCTCTGCCGATGACACGAATAACAACGGGTTGATTTCGCGGTTGATTTTGATTTCCATTTTCTGGAACCAGAGTCTCATCTCCATAGGACGCGACTAGCAAGGACGCGTCCTAGCAAGGCTGCAGCCTTCACTTTGGGAAACAGCCATGGTTCCAGAAAATGGAAATCAAAATCAACCGCGAAAGTCGCTTGTTATTTGTGTCATCGGCAGAGCACTGTCAATCACGCACAGCCCGTTGAATGGCACATGTGATTGGAATGTACGTCAGCCGAGAGCAACCAATAGGTTTAGAGCTAAATGGTCCGGCCCCCAGGAACGTTTTCAGATTCGACTGTCAGGAGTTTCAAAACGAGTGGCGTCAGAACACTGCCAATATTCACGTGACTCAAAGCTTGCGCCTGTGTGGTCAAATCTCTGAAAAGTCGGTGCTGAAAAGTCAGTTCTGAAAAAATACGTTGTAATGTCGTGAACGTACACCTTTACAAGTTTTTAAAACTAAATATTCAACCTTTCAAAACGTATTTCTCAATGTATGAACCCCTGTTTGCAAAATCCCATTTACAAGGTTTCAAAACCGGGCGACAATGAAATACACTGTTAGAACAGTGCCAGATTTGAAACTCTGCAAATGCGCTGGTGAAATTGTTTGAACTTTGAAAATGTGTTGGTGAAAATGATGAAGATAAAATAGAACACAAAATCATGTTTACAGATGTTTGAATTTTTGTTTTATTTTTTTTCAGGTTATAATCTCTTTTTTCAGTGTTGCAAAACCTTTATTACAAGGTGTTGAGTTTTCAAACCCAGACTTACAAGCCTTTGAAACTTTTTTTTTCAGGTTTGAATTATGGCAGGAAACTGACTCCATAGGAGTGACGTAGAATGATGTAGACTGATAATCTGTTAAGGAGCTGCGGGTGCGGGCAGGCAGGTAGGACCCAGACGGTTTCAGGAAAACGGCACTTTATTCGCCTCAAGGCTAGATTCCACCGGAGGCGTACGCGCCGCGGGACGGCTGCGCCGCGGTCACGCTGCTGATCGCTTCGACTATAATCAATGAGACCATTTCCACCGGGCGCGCCGCGGAACGTTTCAGCAGCGTCCCAGGAGCGGCGTGCCGCGCCGCGGCGCTATCTTTCCGTCCAATTCTATTTTTGCCGCGAGCCGCTGCTAAACCGCGTCAATTTCGACAGAGCAGGTCGAGCCGGGCAGGAAGTGAAAAGTAAAAGCCATAGAGCATCCGGTAAATTTTCAAAATAAAACACAATACTCAGCTCATGTAACTTCACATCAACATTATTACGTCATGACCGGTGGGTCTGCTCAGAGGGTCGGCAACATTGACGACGAGAGACTCATTGTCGAAGTTCAGCAACATGAAGTCATTTATGTACCAAATCATCCTTTTTATAAGGAAAATGTCAGAAAGGACAAAGCGTGGCATTTAATTGCAATAGTTTTGGGAGTGGAAGGTGAGTACATTAGGTTTAGGATTATCGCGTGATCTCGTGATCTCGCGTGAATACGGCTGGCTCGCAAGGCAGCGCTACGCTGCCGTTACGCGCCCGGTAGGAATGGACGCAGGGCAGAGGACGCAGCCGTTCCGCGGCGCGTACGCGTCCGGTGGGATCCCGGTGTAGGGCACAGGAATCAGGGAACTCGGGAGACAACAGGGAACTCGGGAGACAACAGGGAACTCGGGAGACAACAGGGAACTCGGGAGACAACAGGGAACTCGGGAGACAACAGGGAACTCGGGAGACAACAGGGAACACGCAGGACTAACAACCACAACTAACAACCACAATGACAGCACAAGGAACAAAGGAAAGACGAGGGCTTAAATAACAAACACAACGAGGAACAGCTGAGACACATTAGGGGAGGGAACAGTAATCAACACAGGAGGGAAACACAGGGAAACACACACACCATGACATAATCCCTCTATTACAATATCGCTGCACTTAACGAGCGACATTCATACACGCTTGGTCATGCTTTTGCATCAATTAAACCAACAATAATGACGTAGGGAAACTAGGAACAAAACATTAAACCAACAATAATGACGTAGGGAAACTAGGAACAAGACATTAGTTCCAGCACTTTAACACATTCTAATTACACATTACAAATGGGTTCAGTTACATTATATTCACATTTTAACCTTTTAACCCATCATGAATTATATCTATTTATTTATAACATGAAATTTAAGTATTGATTATTAAGTGTGCATTATGAAAGAAAACCTATTTATGAAACGTCACTTAGCCTACATAAGGGATAATGCTCGACGAGGCGTCTATATGATAATAACCTCGCCTTGTATGATTCTTGCTATGTCCAAATCGGAGAAACGAAACTGAAGGTAACCAAAGGCATTAGGAATATGAAACTTAGTCGAGTCTTTATAAACCCACAGCATCACTGCTGCTGATATTGAGAAGTTAAGATTATCACGGAGTCGCACAGATCCATCATCCTGCTCTTTAGATACTTTAGAGGGAAGTAAGTTCAAATGGAGGCTATTTGAGTGTGTTCATTATGCCAAGTAGGGCTGCAAATTTTAAATGCTTTTATTTATTCCGCAGACGCCGCTCGATATGGACATTACAATCACTCTTCTTGGCGGGGAGTCTCATCTCCTCACCGTGGATCCAGGGACCACCGTGGGCTCGCTGAAACACCGCATCCTTCAAAGCTTTAAACTCTCCCCGGATAAGCTTTCGTACGACATAGAAGGACAGAAAATAAATCTCAATGACGACACGAGATCTTTAAGTGCCTATGGTGTGCCGGCCGGCGCCAATATCTTGATGCTGCTCAAGGAGCACAGGAGTGAGCCCACCGACATCGTTATTTTCCTGACAACGGAAAAGGGCCAGATTCGCACCTACACCGTCCGACCTCGGGAGACGGTGGCTGGCTTTAAGCTCAAGGTTCAACAGCGGGAAGGAATGGCCGTGGACTTACAAAGGCTGATGCATGAAGGCCGTCAGTTGGACGACGAGAGTCGTACACTGGAGTCCTATAATGTGAGAGAGGGGAGCGTCATCTACCTACAGAGACGGCTGAGAGGCGGAGGGGACTTGGGAGAAGACGCCTCAAGAGAGGCCACGTCCAGCTAGACCATTTTCAGCTTACAGGCAGAAAAAGGCATAACCTTAAGCTTAAATGTCGCTATTTATGCCACTTTTCTGTTCAAACTGTTTTAATCAACTAAATAACTTAGAGGCATTGATTCAATAATTGTTAAATTGTTTTAAAAAAAATCATTGTTACAATTATAGTAAACAGGACCAGGTGTACGATTTCAAATAAAGGTTGTAATTTAAATTGAAAGCCAAACTACGTGTTTATAATATGGGAAGAAGGTAAACAAGTAGTGGGAGGTCGCTGGGTATATGCAGTGTAAGAGAGCCTAGATGGATCTGAGACTTGTAAAGGCAGTTATGTTGCAAAGGGGTATGGTGAAGTGGAAGGGGATTGACTATGAAGAGACATTATCACCGACACACAACAGGACCTCTGTCGAAGCATTGACACAGGTGGCTGTACAAGAGGATCTTACCCTACACCAAATGGATGTGAAGGATGCTTACCATGGCTGCTTACCCCCATGCTATATCCGCCAACAGCGACAGAGATCGGCCCACAAAGCTACTTCCGTTTTGCGCTTCTCACCTTGCGTTTCAGACCGTTAAAAATGGTATTTTGACAGTCTGTAACGCAAGTTTGCCCGTGCCCAGAACCGCCCCTGGGTGTATGTGTACGTGTATATGTTAATGATGATATGGTAATGATTTTATTTTCAGAGATAATTAGGATTTTCTTACTAGTATACAAGCACTTGGAATAGGGGGTGGCCACAGTGACCCAGGCCACGGCCCCTTAGCCCTCATTGGCCAATAAAATACATAGGCCTACTAATACAATTTGTATACTTTTGCACAGTATTATTGTTGTTGTAGTTTGTACTACTGCATAGGATGTTGTTTATATAAATATAATGCATAATATATATAACATAAAAAAACGGCATCAGTCATATTAAAACAGAGAACTCTTGCTTCGTGTTTGGTTGGAAAATCCCAGAGAAAGAAATTTTCAGAGAAGGGGAAGGGGTCATCTTCAATTGCTTGAGCCATTGCCCCTCATAAAGTCTGCATGTCCATGCTATTATAATTATTGTGGGTGTATGTATTAGTGTGTGTATATGATTGGCATATGCATTTGCCTGAGAAAATGATTGCCCAGGCCGACACTTTACACAGATTGAACTCTGGCAGACGTCCAACTGAAGAGAAATCATGGGCCCTTCTCATTCCGAATCGTAAGTCTGCGTATATCGACCCAGGGACTGCGACCATGAGTCATATCAGGTTTTAATATCGCAGGTAGCAATTTCCTGTGTATCACTAAAATGTTGCCCAGGTGTTATCAATATGTGCATGCTTGTCTAAATGTGGATGTATCTAAGATGTTCGGTTTGTTTGTGTGTTTATTGTTTTAAGAAGAATGATGTTGGGATTCACCATTTAAGCAGGGATCGGAGGAAGTTGAAAGCAAATTGTCCCCAGCTGTTCTCAGCAGACACTTTAAATGTAGAGCATTTTAGGAATAAGTTCAACCTCAACAAACCACCCACAAACAGCTTGACATTTTGTACACCAATATTGAATTTATTACAAAATATTAAATAACCCAACTTTACACTGTACAAGATACAACAAAGTTTACAGCTTTTTTGGCTATTTACAAAAAAAGTATAGTCTTTATATCAAAGAGAATATAATCTAAAAAGGCATGTTTCAATCACTGTAAGCTTATTGTATAATAAGGCAAAAAACTCCAACCAGGTTGTATGTACACTTTCAAGAAAAAGTTCTAGAATAAGCAAATATTATCTCCGCGGCACATACCTTGGAGGCTACCCCAAAAGACCTAGCTTAAAACCCCAGGGTCTTCGATCATAGAAAATAACATACAGCTCCCCAGCTAATGAGTTTGCGGCCTGAGAGACTGCAGCAGTAGTTAAAAGACATGCACCGGTAGGTCTGTGGCCCCTAGAAAATGTGTGACTGTATAGGCATACCGTTTATTTCCAGAGGTTGAATGTAAACCAGTTATTCACCTCACCTGGTGCATTCTTAGAGCTTCCGTATTTTCAGTGTGTGGGTGGTGGATTTGAGGGTAGTTGATATAATGAATGTGAGGAAAGTGAATGTCAGGGTATTGAATGAGGGGGGTGGATGTGAGGGCAGTGGATGTGATGTGAGTTTAAAGATGTAAGGGTAGTGAATGTTGGAAGAATGACTGTCAGGGGAGTTGATGTGAGGGTAGTGGATGTGAGGGTAGTGGATGTGAGGGTAGTGGATGTGAGGGTAGTGGATGTGAGGGTAGTGACTGTGAGGGTAGTGGATGTGAGGGTAGTGACTGTGTGGTTTGTGGATGTGAGGGTAGTGACTGTGTGGTTTGTGGATGTGAGGGTAGTGACTGTTTGGTTTGTGGATGTAAGGGTAATGGATGTGTGGGTTGTGACTGTGAGGGGAGTGGATGTGAGGGGATTGACTGTGAGGGTGATGGATGTGCGTCAAATGAATGTGAGGGTTGTGGATGTGAGGGTAGTGATTATCAGGATGGTGGATGTGCGTCTAATGCATGTGAGGGTGGTGGATGTGCGTCTAGTGAATGTGGGGGTTGTGGATGTGAGGGTAGTGACTGTCAGGGGGGTGGATGTGCATCCAATGAATGTGAGGGTTGTGGATGTGAGGGTAGTAAAATTGGGGTAGTGTAGGAAATTTGTTTCTTGATGAATGCATTCTCTTGGCATTTGTGAGCGTTTGGTTATGGTATGTGAGCTTATTTGGTGTGTGTGTGTTTGTGTGTGTGTGTGTGTCTGTGTGTGTATGCGTCCGTGTGTGCGTCTGCATGTGTGTGTTGTGTGTAAGCCTACTGCAGGGGAGCATGTCCTCTGGGTGCCACATTTCTCTGCACTACTTTACAACAGTCCAGGTTTGGCATTAACTAATGTTACCATAGCAGCCCACACTCGTCTACAGCAGAAGGCATTGCTCCCTTGGTCAGCCAACATCACTTCCCCCCACTACCCCTTATCCTGTGCTTCCCACTGTGTCCTCAAAGCAATGGTCACACGCCCGACTGTCGAAGTTGAAGATTTAGTGTTCTCTTTCAATATCTAGACACAGCACGTTTTCGAAGATGCACGTCGCGACACAGTGACACGACACAGATCTTCGCAGAGCTGCCTGCATTTATACTTCCATGTCAAAGTAACATCTACACAAGCCTAACCTTAACCCTACCCCAAATCTGGAAACAGAATCCCTGTCCCATTGAAAATATGTTAAAAAACAAATGCCTTTTGCAATGTTTTGCAAAAGGCAGTCAAATGTAATGCGGAAAACTGTAAGAGTTTCCCAACCATTTAATTGGGCCGGACGTAATCCTTTTATTCTTGCGCCTGGCTGTTGAAAATAAAATCAAAAAACGACGTCCCTTTCCCGTTCGTCCAATCAGCAATTAGTTTACGTGAAGCTCCGCAGAAACAGGGGGAGCTTTGCTATCCTCTGGAAGAAGGACTGCATCTCTTTGCACACCTGTTGGTCTGCGACCGACAAGAGGCGGTGTGAAGGTCTCTGCGTCGCGTCGTGGATCTTTCAGCATTTTCAAATACTTGTTATACGGGCTCGATTCAACAGAACAACACTGCACAGAACTGGGCATACTAGAAGACACAGTCAGTCACTGATCAATACTTGAAGTGATTTCCCCCGGTGGATAACAATAACAGGTGTCTTATGTTTTCCTCCTTTCTGCGCTCATGATGATCAAAAATAGACGATAAATAAATACATTGGAAATAATTTTTCAGTGGTAATACTTGCCTAGGGCGTGCACAACACTCTCTCCCCGCCTTTAAATCGAAGATGAAAATACTTTAGTTTTAACTTGACTGCAAGTCTTATAAGTCCTTCTAAAAAAAGAAAATCTGCCTGAACCCAAATGCTATAAATACACCAACTCATTCCCTCTCTTGTCCTGCAGAGGGAGTGCACATCCAGTCTGAACTATTAACCCAGCAGGGAACATCCTCTCGGAGAGCGGAACTGCCCCCTGTGCCCATCCTCCCTTGGAGAGCCATGCACTGTTGATTTGCGCGTTTAAAAGCTTAAGTTATCCAAAGAGAGCTTTATATTGTTAGTATAAAAAAAGACAGTACCTTGTGCTATTTCATTGCAGAGCACACTCGTGCATATGTCACACACACATACACACACACGCACACACACACGCACACACACACACACACACACGCACACACACACATGCACACACACACACACATGCACACACACACACTGACACACACACAAGTACACGCATGCATGCTTACATACAACCACAAAAGTAGTAACATGACTCATGTTTTGTTAAATTGCAATCGATGGAATGTATCCTTGGCATAAATAGAGTGAGAACAAACAGTACAAAAGCAATAGCTTGATGGGTCTTGTGTATTACTCGGTTGCAGGTATGCCTTCTGATAGAAGTTAGTACATACACAGAGGAGACTACAGTACACCTGAACGCCACGCCCCATCCTCTGGTCTACAGCGTGTTACAAAACCAAGAGATTCTCATTTGAGCTCCACAGATTATCTCTTGACTAATCATTTCCTCTGCGTGTTGACGTCCTACAAAAAAGTGGAACTTCTCAAAACCGCAGCTAGGGACCATGTGCACCATCTCCAGACCAGGGCAGTCTTACATTAAAAAAAAAACACTCTTGAATCTGTACAAAGAGGCAGTGGCAACAGAATACATCTGAATATCTCCTCTCTCCTCACCACACCACGGTCATCCACCAGATGGTTCCAGCTCAGAACATGTTCATCATTCTCCAACCCCCCCCGTCCCCCCCCCCGCCCCCCCCTCCGACACACCTACACCGCCCCGTCCCCGACCATCTCCACCACGACCCCCTTGGCTCCCACGCCGCCCGACCCTTTCCCCGCGCCCTCCTCTTCCTCGTCCTCGTCCACCACCGACACGCAAGTGGACGGCAGGCCCCTGGCGGGACCTGGGCTGCTGCTGCTACTGTTGCCCCCGGCGACGAAGGACGGTAGCTGCCCGCTGCTGCCCCCGATGG
>NC_079419.1:7734704-7739704 GCF_026213295.1 Gadus chalcogrammus | reverse complement strand
GTAGGTACATGATTTAACCACAAGCCTTTCCTGGAGTGAGAGTTCTGAGAAGAAGCAATGCTCAGCACTGAAAATCGCAGTGAGGGAAACATGTTAACGCTGTCTGATGTCATTTTCCTACTCTGGTTCAAACAAGCGGACAGCTTCATGGCTGATAAACACATCATCGGCTATCATGCTAGATGGACAGGAAGATAGGGGGGGGGGTTGTATAAATGCATGTGTGTGCGTAGGTGTGTTTTCCCCCCCATAGGATAATGGTGATAATTGTGATTTTTCAAGCATGTCAATTTTGGTTTTATGTATGTTATTGTTGAGGCCTGTTTGTGTGTGTGTGTGTGTGTGTGTGTGTGTGTGTGTGTGTGTGTGTGTGTGTGTGTGTTTGTCTGTTTGTGTGTGTGTGTGTGTGTGTGTGTGTGTGTGTGTGTGTGTGTGTGTGTGTGTGTGTGTGTGTGTGTGTGTGTGTGTGTGTGTTTGTGTCTGTGTTTGTGTTTGTATGTGTGTGTTTGTCTCTGTGTGTGTGTGTGTGTGTGTGTGTGTGTGTGTGTGTGTGTGTGTGTGTGTGTGTGTGTGTGTGTGTGTGTGTGTGTGTTTGTGTCTGTGTTTGTGTTTGGGTTTTGTATGTGTGTGTTTGCGAGTGTGTGTGTGCAGGCAAGCATTTAATTTTGTGTGCTGCTGGAGGACAATAACTAACAATAAGTAATGCCCCGGCATAGATTCACAAAATATAAATCTATGCCGGGACATTTACTCTGTGAGAGAGATGGAGTGTTTTAGTATTATAGCGTTTTAGTGTTTAAACACACACACACTATCACAAACACACACACACACACACACACACACACATACACGCATGCACACACACGCACACCTACACTATCACAAACACGCACACTCACACACATGTACACCCACACAATCACACACTCACACACACAACCACCTACACACACAGACACAACCCCCCCCCCCAACACACAGACACACACGCACACCCACACACACACACACACACACACACACACACATGCACGCGGACGGCTGTACCCGACGATCTTGCGGTAGCCGCTGAGCTCCAGCGCGGCGACGTACAGCACGGCCAGCAGCAGCGTCAGCGCCACCTTGGGCACCCAGGAGACGCGCAGGAAGAGCGCCAGCGTCAGCATGCCCACCACGCAGGAGAGGAAGGCGTAGCGGGCGCCGTCGCACGGCAGCTCGCCCATGGTCTGGTTGGCGACCCCAACGCCGCCGACGCCGACACCACCGACGCCACTGCCGTCGCCGCCGGCACCGGACCCTTCATCCAGGACGAGGATGGAGCCGTTGCCGTTGATGTCGGAGCCCCCCCACACCCAGGGCATGCAGCCCACCTGGCAGAGGCGCGGAGCAGAGGGAGGGGGGCCGAGGTTACAGGGCGGCGGTGGGGAGGTGGTTGAGGATCCCAGTTATGCCAGTAGCCACAGAAAGCCAGGGGTTTGAATCCCGCCGTCCCCACTGTGCCCTCGAGCAAGGCACTTAACGCCATATTGCTCCAGGGGAGACTGGCCCTGAAATGATTTTAGTAAATCTCTTTTTGATAAAAAGTGTCTGCTTAATGGATTAACTTGGATTAACTTGGATAAAAAAATAAAATTACAGGTCCCACTTCTCGCAAAAGAGGTGCTCAACCTCAAGGAGAAAAATCGGAATACATGAGGGTTACATGAAAGAGTACAACATCAAACACTTTACGACATCCTCTGATTGGTTGATTCCCAGGAGGTCGGAGAAGAGCCCTACGACGGATGTGTCGGATCGTTGGTCGATTCCCGTAACGCGGTTCCACTCACCACGCAGGCCTGGGCCACGGCGTTGATCAGGAGCACGATGAGGGTACACAGAGCCGTGCGGATCTGGATGGTGAGGCACCCCGGAAAGCACTGATCGAGAACACGGAGAGACAAGTGCGTTACGGGGGGAGATGAGGAGAGCGAACTCACTAAGCCCACCGGGGAGTGCTTCACAGGCAAAATGTAAAAAAAAAGGACCAGTAACTTCAAAAAGAAAGAAAAAAAGTAATTACAATGGCGTTCCAGATCGAGGGAACCTTTAGGAAAAGTCGGCCCCTCATAAAAGCTTAAATGAACCTGCGCGCCATTTGGGATTAACTGCAAAACATGGTACTTTCTTAAGAGCTAGCCGTGAGATGGAAAAAAAACACACATAGTTTTAATCAGCTCCACATAACTGCTTTGAGTCTTGGGGCTGTGTCAGCAGGAAAAAAAGCACCCTCGACATAAAAATGTAAATGAAAGACGTTTGAGTGAAGATTTGATACGAGGCCAGTGGGAGAGGAACAAGTAAGTTGCTGAATACATTTGTAAAATAATTTGTTTTTTGTAGCAAAATAACGCAACCAACATCTTTACCTGTACTTTAGTGACGTAGAGGTACATGATACACGCAATTAGGAAACAGATGCAGAAGACCAGGAGGACAAGAATGACCAAACCCCTAAGAAATGGGACGAATAAACAAGAAAAGATAAGTTAGTACTATGGACAAAAGCTCTAATGCAGAACAGTGCAATCTGTGACTATTCTGGAAGCAAACTTCCCCTAAAAAGCCAATAAAGAAATCTGTAGGCGATCTATTCTTTGTCCAAGTAATTGCAGATCTGTCACTTATAATTTCAAATCTACGTCAATCTTTTTCCTTATATCGACACTTCATTTAGCTTAGCCTAATTTAGCAGCATGCACCCCCTTCTCCTCAAAACACACAGGGCTCACAACCCTTTCACTTTGGCACCAGCCCAAAGCCATGCCAAAGGATCAAATGCCGGCATCCCTTCTCTGTTTTGATCTGTTCTCAATACTGGCTCGACTTGGCATTTGTATGCATGGTGTAAGATGCTCCCTAAAAGTATTTCACGCTGTCTTTACAAAGCTCAATTAAAGGGGGGATAATGTATGACGAACATGATGCAAATATGCAATCAGGTACAGTTAAAGTACTGACATGGTCATGTGCATAGCCTAGAAATGAACCGAAAGATAGACAGACAGGCACAGAGATGAACAGACAGATGTGTGTGAATAGGTGTTCATACTGGGGTATGATGAGAAGGTAGACCAGGCCAAACAGGGCCGCCAGGATCAGGGAGAGGACCACGGCGCTGGTGAAGTACTCATCAGGTAGCTGGTGGTACTACATGGCACGAGAGAGAAGGAGAGCGTTAGGCTGTTCCAGGGTCAGCGATATGGCGTAGCACACCAACACACCTCCCCTCTATTGGCTGATTGACGTTTTACTTTGATATAGGTGTCACAAAACACGTTTAAGTTCAAAATTCCAATTTTTGACTTAGATTTTTATTCTTATGCCAATAAAACACAAACTGAGTACTGCATATGGTTTAAAGCTACAATGACATGTGTTCGCATTGAGCTCACTAATGTCTTTGCTTTGTCCACTGAGCTGAAACAATGGCAATCTGGTGTGCATGTGTTTGCAAAAGAGAGAAAGATCAAGCAACCACTGGTCTCAATCACTCATTCATTCGTTGAAAACACTGGCTGAACGCTACCGTTTAAATCAATGACATTGCGCCTAATGATTTGTGATCACTGCATCCCCTCATGCAGAACGTAACCTTTGGAGGGGACTATATTAAGGGACCGTCGCTCACCCTCTGCTCTCGCTCTGAGCATTTATACATGAGGGTGAGGAAGTTGAGGTCAGCCGTGTCGGACTCGGTCTGCCTGGCCTCGATCAGCCGGCCGATGTAGCGGTTGACCCTGGTCCTGGGGCTGGCCTGGACGGGGTTGGGCTGGTTGGCCTTGTTGCGGTTCCTCAGCTTCTCCGGCGCAGAGCGCATCGCCCGCCGCTGTCCAAGGTAAAACGTAGAAAAAAAATAAATAAGTTAGTCAGCAATCAAACCACATGTTCAGTACCAACGACAAGTCAATCAATCGATATGTCGATTGATATGCTGCGAATAGCGAGCGGTATCACATGCAACAGTCAATTAGAGAAAATGCATGCAACCTTTTTAACAGAGGTGTCACCGTAGGACATGCAGGCATCGCTAGTAACAATAGCTACGGGTCTGCTCCCTTTATGTACCAGGGCAAAGATAGTAGACTGCAACTATTGGAGGAAAAGGTATACTAGGTGTCCTACGTTGACATCGCCTGAAAAGGGTCTGTTGCAATAACCAGCATTTCAACAGAGATGGCGCTGTCGCAGCGATCTGATGGTACTGTCAACTGAGTCTTTGAACACAGAAGGGTTAATTATTATAATGGTGAAGTTCGGCATGGAAAAACAGTGCTGCACTGTCAGTAAACTGCCATTCCGATCTCGCTACCCCAAAACATATCATCAGAATCATATTTGATCATTTTTGTTGAGGAACAAAAAGCAACACAAACTTTGGAAACTGATGGCACCCACAAGGTCAGAGGAGCAGACAGAGGTGTCATCGTAGGACAAACACAGGCTGAATTCAGTGATGACGCTCTCAACAAAACGGCTGCGCCCGTAAAGAGATTTATTTTCTTTGTTTTTGTATCACGTTGGTCATTTTAATGTCGATTTTAAACTCTCTTACACACTTGATTACATTCCAACTTTATTCCAATCACCAATTTATACATTGCACAATCTTGCTGTGCATTCAATACAATGTAAAGTTGTGTTGTTTGTTTTCGAGCTGGTTTGCTAAATAGGATAATGTAGCTAACAACGAACAACGACTAGCCAATGACATAACACAATCACAAAGACGAAAGGGGACGCTATAAGTACTACGAGGCAGGAAATGAAATCACAAGTGCCATTCGGAATGCTAGTGTCCGAGGCATCTGGAACACACCATGAAACTAGTGAAGGGAAGTCTACTAGCCATGGTCTACGTTGACAACACTGTAAAAAACGGTCAGTTGCAATAACCAGCGTTTCACCAGAGATGGCGCTTTCGCAGGGATCTGATGGTACTGTCAACTGGCTCTTTC
>NC_079419.1:7661154-7726154 GCF_026213295.1 Gadus chalcogrammus | reverse complement strand
ATTCGGTGTTTCCGCATCGATCCGCCTCCTACCTTTTCGGCCAATGAGGCGTCGGCGGGTCCTGTCGTCTGGAGCCATGGCTACACGGAGGCTTCTGGGGTCAAGAACAAGTGAGTCCAGCCGCCAAGCAGCGGCGCGGGGCTGCTGCGCCCTCCACGCCTCTGAAGGATCGGTTATGTTCCACGTCAACACACACCGCAATGACCGCGCAGACTCCGTCGTGAACCGGTTTAGGATCTGCGTCGGGCTTTAGTGAGCGGACCAATCCCTTACTGCTGCGGCGCCTCGACACAAGGTTACAATTTTTGGGAGGTGCATGTCAGGCCCTTGCGGACTTAATGGGTCCGTAAACCCAAGACAACCATGGTGCACTGCATTGTGACTGAAATACACTTCAATACATTTTAACTGTATTCTCTGCTTCTGGTTATTGTTTTTAGTAAATGGAAACTTGCCGAGCTTATTTGTGGAGGTAACTCTTATTATGTGACATTCTCAGACAGGGACCTGCAGCTGTTATCATAACAGTGCCTTCTGTTTATGTGATCATAAATCATATTCCGCTAGACGTGGTTGAATCTCCGTTGCCGTTAGCGAGTTGATGCGAAATCATCATGATCATCATCGTCAAATGTGCAAATGCATGACTCGGAAGATGATAGTTCTGCTACAACAGAAGGCGAGGACGGCTTTGAAAAAAAACGACTTTAGTGAGACTTCTGTAAAAAAACAGAGTTTATTCATTGAATCTGATTGGCTGGTGTTTGTTGAAAAACGTAAAGCCCCCGTATACGTAAAGCAACCAATAGCTGCCCGGCCTGAGGCCAAACCCCCACAACCCTTTTACGCAGTTATTGTATGTTGTGTGTGTGGCACTTAATGTACACACTTATTGTATGTTTTACATCCTTGCACTGTGCATTGTGTGGCGTATTATCCTAGCTATCTTTGTTCCATGCGTGGAATGTGGTAACATAACAATTGTTAGTGCTTGGCACTTGGTTCTATGACATCCTGATTGCACCGACAGCGATACATACAGTTTCTCTTCTTCTGACAAATGTACTTATTGTAAATCCCTTTTGACAAAAGCGTCTAATCGACAAAAATATCCTAAATGTGAATGTAAATGTAAAAGTGACATTCGTTGCAAAAAAAGTAAACATAACTACCACAAGACGGCGTCTACACACAGGCCTGCCGTGGTCGCCTCTCACAAAAGAAACTGACCACCAACCCCCGATCCACCCCGACCCCACCCTCCCGCCCCCAGGCTGTGTGTGGCGGCCCTGTCGGTGAGCAGCTTCTGCGGCAGCCGCGAGGCGCTGTACGGCGTGTTCGAGGGCGACCGAAACGTGGAGGTGCCCTACCTGCTGCAGTGCACCATGAACGACGTGCTGGCCGAGGAGCTGCAGAGGACCAAGAGCGAGGAGGACTACATGACCAACACCTTCCTGGTGATGCAGAGGTACAGGGACGGGCACGCACGCACGCACGCACGCACGCACGCACGCACGCACGCACGCACGCACGCACTCACGCTCTCTCTCTTTCTCTCTCTCTCTCTCTCTGTCTCTCTCTCTCTCTCTCTGTCTGTCTCTCTGTCTCTCTCTCTCTGTCTCTCTCTCTCTGTCTCTCTCTCTCTGTCTCTCTCTCTCTCACTCACTCACTCACTCACTCACTCACTCACTCACTCACTCACTCACTCACTCACTCACTCACTCACTCACTCACTCACTCACTCACTCACTCACTCACTCACTCACTCACTCACTCACTCACTCACTCACTCACTCACTCACAACCCACACACACACACACTGCGCACAGTCTGGCGTCAAAGCAATATGTTCGGGCCCTATTATACCAGCTAGTGAATTCACTAAGGTCTAGGAAAAGGCAGGTTTTCAAATGGCTTGTAC
Organism: Gadus chalcogrammus; assembly: GCF_026213295.1. Taxonomy (NCBI): domain Eukaryota; kingdom Metazoa; phylum Chordata; class Actinopteri; order Gadiformes; family Gadidae; genus Gadus; species Gadus chalcogrammus. The sequence continues at coordinate 7,724,232 of NC_079419.1, read as the reverse complement.
TGGCAAATCACGCTCACACCTGGTGGTATAACAGCGGCCCCTCTTCTCGTACATTCATTGTGTTCAGGGAGTTTTTCCCAAAAGTGGGCAACAGTAACCTCATTATGTGGGACGTATTGTGATGTGGATCACTGCAGTGTACTTGCAGTAGGACTGCAGGCCTGTGGCATCTGCAGTGTGTGCTCATGTACTCTATGATGCTTGATCCATATCCTAAAGCACAAACCGGAAACAAAAAGTCCTACCAGGGAAGGGGAAAGAAAGGGAGGGAGCATTTCTTTCTTCTTTTTTTTGGTTTCAGACTCTTGCTCGGCTTCTGCTCTTTTTGCATTCTCTCTCTCTCTCTCGTGACAACTGTCAAATCTGACCTACAGCGCTTTTATTTTGAAACGTGCGACTTCACAACCCTTTAAGGAAGCTGGGCCAACTTTCAGATCTGACCTACAGCGCTTCTATTTTGAAACGTGCGACTTCGCATCCCTTTCAGGAAGCTGGGCCAACTGTCAGATCTGACTGACAGCGCTTTTATTTTGAAACGTGCGACTTCACATCCCTTTCAGGAAGCTGGGCCAACTGTCAGATCTGACTGACAGCGCTTTTATTTTGAAACGTGCGACTTTCCCCCCCCCCCCCTTCCCCTTCCAGGAAGCTGGGCACGGCGGGCCAGAAGCTGGGCGGCTCGGCGGCGCTGTGCCACATCCGCCACGACCCCACGGAGCCGGGCGGCTGCTTCACGCTCACCGCCGCCAACGTGGGCAAGTGTCGAGCCGTGCTGTGTCGGGACGGCGCGCCCATGGCGCTGTCGGTGCTGCACAACGTGGGCCTGGAGAAGGAGTACCTCCGCATCCGCCAGCACAACGCCATCGTCACCGAGGTAACCCCCCCCGCCCCCCGATCCCCCGTTCTCCTCCACGTGTTGATGTGAAGAACCACTACAGTAATGGGGTCGGTATTGGATTAATACATGTGAACAATTTTTGGAATTTAATTGATTCCGTTTATTTCAGACACATCGATAGAAAATCTAACATATCAAAACTACAAAACGAAATGAAAAGCACGAAAATAATATATGAACAATGACGATGTTCGAATTATTTCACAAATAAGAAAAATTAAAAAAGCGTCTTACATTCATTCATTTATGCGTCTGAAAAGGAGTCGGAAGAAGTATAAAATGTATACTTATAAACTTCTAATGGCTTTATAGCCTCCACTATGTCTTATGGCTCCTGAAATCTCCCGCTCCTCGTGCACGTGGATGTTATTTTCCCGCCATGCTGAGCCTTTGTTACCCCGCCGCTGCCCCCTACAGGACAACAAGGTGAACGGCGTGACCGACTCCACACGCGTCATGGGCTACTCCTTCCTCTACCCGGCCGTCATCCCGCGGCCCCACGTGCAGACGGCCACGCTCACGCCCCAGGACGAGTTCTTCATCCTGGGCAGCCGGGGCCTGTGGGACGCCGTGTCCCCCGAGGAGGCGGTGGAGGCGGTGCGCAACGTGCCCGACGGCCTGGCCGCCGCCAAGAAGCTGTGCACCCTGGCCCAGGGCTACGGCTGCACCGACAGCCTGAGCGCCGTGGTGGTGCAGCTCAGCGTCAGCGAGGACTGCTGCTCCTGCTGTTGCTCCTCCACCTCCTCCTCGGACCCCCCGCCGCCGCTGCCGCACCCGCACTACCACTACCACCCGGGGACGCCCGCCTCCTCGGGCGCCGTGGCGGGGGGGGGCGCCGCGGCCGGCAAGGAGCGCCTCCCCCAGCCCCCGGCCTCGTCCTGCAGCGAGCTCAGCAGCGAGGTGAGCGCCAGCGAGATGAGCAGCGAGGTGGGCTCCACGGCGTCGTCCGACGAGCCTCCGCCGCACCACCCCCCGGCCTCGCTGCCGCTGCTGACGGAGCACGGGGCGCCGCCGCCGCCTGGGGGGCCGCAGCACCACCACCACCACCAGGCGCCGCAGGCCGGGCACCTCGCCCTCGCGCCGCACGGACTCACGCTGCCGCCGCCGCCGCACCACCCCCCGCACGCCGCCAGCCCCGGCCAGCACTGCCCCTACCAGGCGGGGGCGGAGCTTAGCTCGGCGCGGGGCTGCTGCGCCCTCCACCCGGCCGAGGGCGGCTCGGCCTCCTCCTCCTCCTTCCAGCGGCAGCTGTCCAGCGCCACCTTCTCCAGCGCGCTGTCCGACAACGGGCTGGACAGCGAGGACGAGGAGCCCATCGCCGGGGTGTTCTCCAACGGGAGCCGCGTGGAGGTGGAGGCCGACATCCACTGCCTGAAGGCGGGGCTGGCGTCCTCGCTGCCGGGGCCGCACCACAGCGCGCCGCGGCCCAGCACGCCGCTCCCGGGAGGCCAGGAGGCGGGGGCGCTGCTGCTGCTGCCGCCCCCGCACCCCCCGCCCCCGCCCCCCTCCACCCCGGAGCCCGCGGGGGAGGCCGACGGGGGCGGGGCCGAACGGGACGAGCCGTGGGCGGGGGGCGGCGGCGGCGGCGGTGGGGGGCGTGGCGTGCGACGCCGCCAGGGGGGCGTGGTGGGCGCCGGGGAAGCAGCAGCGGCGGGGCAACGGCTCGGTGGCCCCGCAGGAGAAGAGCCACAACCTGATCGAGGTGGCGGCCGACGCCCCCTGCAGGAAGCCGGGGGGGTACTTCACGGCGCCGGCGCAGCCCGACCCCGACGACCAGTTCATCATCCCCCCCGAGCTGGAGGAGGAGGTGAAGGAGATCATGAAGGAGCACCAGCAGAAGCAGCAGAAGCCCCCCGAGAGGACCGAGACGCCCGCCGACTACGACGACACCCCCCTCTGAAGCCGGCAAATGAGGCCGCACTGAAGCCTCACGCCCAAGCCCCGCCCCACAGCCCCCCCCCCCCCCCCCCCCCCCCCCCCGTTGTCGCGGTGACCGCTTGCTCTCTCCCACTCTGCCACTTTTGAGTTAGCATTGCTAGAAACGCATCGCATCGTTAGCATCGTGTGCTAGCATTGTTAGCATCCTTTGCTACCGTCGATGGCATCGTGTGCTAGCACCGCGTCGTAAGCATCGTGTGCTAGCACCGTGCCGCCACCATTGATACGGAGACCCTAACACAGGCGTGCGGGGATCGCATCATACTTTTCTTTCATTGCACTGTTCTTTTTCGTCACACTCATCACATGCTCGCAGTACGCTACGACAGCACAACCAGCCCACAGCGCCACCTGGTGGCACCGGCATGCTTAGCATCGCTCTACTCTCCTCTTTCCCCTGTTGGTAGCAAATTGTTGGGACAGCAAAAAAAAAGAAGCAAACGAGCCCTTTAAACGATACTTCTTGCATCCATTCTGGACCCATCCAAAGTGATGCAGTTCTAAGAACGTTGTTTTCTACATTCATTCCACCACAGCCACTGGTGTCTCCGCTATCGTGCTAGCCTGCCACTACGTGTGTTCATCATGGATAACGTTTCCATGTCTGTCGTTTGTTTGTTTTTTAAGAACTGACCATATCTTATAATGTGATGTAGGGGATGTTGCTGGAAGATGTTTTTAAAACAGAGGTGCGTTGTTATCAAAAAATTAAAATATATGTATACGTATAAATATATATTTATATATATATATACACACCAATAATACCACGCTTAACTGTTGTAGATAGGGCACTTTAAAGACTCTATTTCATCAGAAAATCATGAATCTTGGCCTGTAAAACGGCATAGAATTTTTGTAGAAATTTAAAGACTAACTCCTAGGAGTTGCATACTCTTTATGGTGACTTAGTCACTTTTTTTACTAATCTTCTCTGAGAGAAATTGTGATTGTTTTTTTTGGTTTCGTTTTTTTCAATTATTGTAAATAAGAGAAATGTTCTATACTGACACTTTTAGAGGAACTGTCTACCTTCACGTATGTTGGTGAATGGTTTTAGCGGTAGGAAGATATATGGTTTATGTAGTGACTTAAGTGGAGACCAACTTCTCCTTTATCTTTCATTCTAGTCCACCAACGACAAAAACAGACACACACAAACACGCTCATATAAATATATATATATATTTATATATATATATATTGCCTAATGCAAAAAGCCCAGACACTACATAGACTATAGTAATTACCGAACCCTATGGTTTGCTCCCTTTGGTTTGCCCTTTAGCCATCACTTTGACCAATCACAGGTTTGTTTAGGCATTAGCATGCACACACACATAAACACACAAGCACACACACATAAACACACAAGCACACACACACACACACACACACACACACACACACACACACACACACACACACACACACACACACACACACACACACACACACACACACACACACACAAAAAGAGTTTTGAGTGCCACTGTTCTCTTGCTGTAACTGTTATCACCGGCATGACTGTGTCAAGTGAAACAAACCAATATATCCACATGGAAAACCAACCACAGAGCTCCTGTCTTTGGTAAAATAAATCCTACATTTGTGAATATAATTCATTCTGTCCCGGACTTCTTATTTTAGTCAAGTAGCAATCCAATTATATAGGATACAGTTGCCTCTCATTTGAAATAGACGTTGTTTTATCTTGTGTTTTTGTTGTAAAGGTTTGCATTTATTTAAGGGTCTGAATGCATGCATGCAGAAGGTCGGTCCACGAGCAGTAATTACATGACATCACCAGCAGGAGGCGATCATATACAACCACCTGCTGTAGTGTACAGTAGTCCAGAGTCCAGTACCTCCTCTTAAGAGTCCATTATTTACAATTAAATTACCATTCAGTTTTCGATGCCACAAAATGAAAGGCCATGCATATATATTGTTTTCTTTCTATTCTCCGCCAGTATGCCGACAACATTAGCTCTTTCTAGCCCTTTTCCTTTCACATTTCATCGCTATTGCTATTATTTTCCTTTTCCGTTCCCGATATTGAAGATGCGCCTTTTAGAATCGCTCTACAACGTTCACATTGCTCATCGCCAGGTTGGAGTCTGGGCTGCTGCGGTTCATCGACCTCTTCACATACACCACGCTGACCACCGTCACCAACATCATGGCCGCCAACACGGAAAGAGACGCAGCCAGGGTGACGGTGAGGTTGTCCGAGGAGGAGCCTCTGTACTGGCACTGTTCACCGTAGTACCACCAGTCATCCCCCACCGCACACCTTATGCAGAGAGAGACAGAGTGGGTAAGAGGGGGATTGACGTTTTAACTGGATAATGTCACTGTCTGCGCTCTCTTCCCAGAGATATAATAAGTGACGTAATCTAATTATATCCTGACTCAAGGTCTTCCCAAAGGAATGTGGTGAGGAGTATTTTAACGTAGGGTGAGAGTACAAAAACACACAGCTGTGTTATTTACATTAATATATATGTCACACAACTTTTTGGACAAAAAAAGATTTGCATTAGATGAAGTGTATCATGTTTCTTCTTCTTCTTCTTCTTATTATTATTATTATTATTATTATTATTATTATTATTATTATTGTTATTATAAATTACATTGTTATAGCCATGTTCATATAAAGAAAACAAATTGTAAGTGGTTCAAACAGTACCTCCTAGTGGCTACATGAATCGCTGCATTCCAATTCGTATACTTTTCCTTTTTACTTGTAGTACGCACTGCAGCTAAAGAACGTAGTTTTGCACACAGCATGCATGCTATTGGAAATTAAACCTTGCTTCAGATCAAGGAGACGTCGTTGACGTTTACTTACACAACTGTTAGTCATACTCATAACTCTTCTTTTGGGATAAAATTGAAAAATAATAAGTCACCTGCATGCCGGCTTCTTCTGCTCCAACACACACACCCCGTCGTTCAGGCACTCCACGTCTGTGCAGGCGTCACTGGGTGGCGTGGTGCTGTTGTTGTTGGGTGTTGTCGTGGTCTCTGGTGAAGCCGTGGTTGATGGGGGCACTGGTTGGGTCACTGTGAGATGAGACACGTCTGGGAGAAAAGATAACAAAATGATAATCATTGAATAGTTTAATTCTAACAATGGAAAACATCACATGTGACGTATTGTGTTTTTGTTATGTAAACATAGCTCAAAAAACCATTTGTGTGTGTGTGTGTGAATTATAAACAATATAGCGACCATATAGCGATATATAAATAAGTAGGCTATATAAGTAATCTAACAATATTTATCATTATGATGGCAATGGTGAAAGTTGTTGTGGAAAAATTAATCATGACAATAAAACGATATTACCTTTACTTTATTACTAGATAGATATAGATTTTTTTTCACCTAGAGCTAGCTCTCTTCGGCTCTCCATTTGAAACTACGGCTGCATTTGTATCACTGTAGCCAAGATGTGTAAGTATTGTCAACCAAGTCATTTTAAAATTAAGTAAATTAAATAACTTAAACCAGTTATAGGCCTATAACAACAATGGTGGTATGTATGATCACAATCGAGTCAAGTATTATTTAATGGAGTGTGTGAGTACGATCGACGATATAGTAGATGCAGCCTACTGTGCAGTCTAGACCTCACTATATCATCTCATACAGGGAGAGTTAAAGGGGACATATTATACCACCAGGTGTGAGTGATGAGCCATTACAAGCCGTTTTGAAAATCGTCCTATTCTGACATCACAAGTGGGCGTGTCCACATCGATGTGTGCTGAATAGATCAGTCTACCCAGTGGACCGTAGCAAACGTTGCTCATCTTTCCGTCGTACATCTAGGTGGACACGCCCACTCGGACTTCTAGCTGACTTTCTGTGTGACAGCCTGAACGTTGCGTTGTGCTTGGACCCAGTGTTTACCCTCCATGCTGAGGAGAAATATGGCGTCCCCGCCCTTGATGAAATCCCTGCTCCGGGCTCTCAGGTGGGTCAGGTACACGGAGGTCCCTAGTGCGGGCCCTCGGAAGTACTTGCTTCCGTCGGGTGCCGTCACCTCGACGCCCACCTTACGAGGGTCGTCCCAGTGCAGCCCGCTCCCGTCTGCGATGTTCGGGGGACACGGGAGCAGAGAGGTGACTCATCACAGCACTGATCACTCGCACACACACACGCACACGCACACACACGTCAAGGCTAAAATTGTTCGAAGCAGGGAATGCAAATCTAAGTTGAAAAAGTGGCAAAAAGGGGTGTAGGAGCCTAAATGCCTATTTGCTTTATTTAAGTTCATATTTTACGATGACGTTTGGATGTTCATGAGTGAAATAATATAATAGTTAATTGTGTGACCTCTCTCTCTCTCTCTCTCTCTCTCTCTCTCTCTCTCTCTCTCTCTCTCTCTCTCTCTCTCTCTCTCTCTCTCTCTTTCTATCTCTTACCTCTAATTATAACCTCATTGTGGAAAAGGATTTTTGTATCTTGCGTTTGGCAAGTAAAACTTTTAAAGTTCATGTCGTGGTCCGTTCGATTATTTTTGTGGATATTGGATGAGGTATTCGCGAAGGGAAAACGGAGCGTCAAGCTGAAGCTTCAATAAATAGACCTATTGATCCTAAAAGGGGAATGCAGAATAAAGGGCTGTAGAGCTCATTGATTAACACCAGAGCCGATTGAATTGATTGCCGTATTCCCCCCCCCCCCGGGGTTCTGTTTGGGCACGACGCCTGACCTGAGAGGATGGTGTTGGGATCGGTGGTGACGCTGCGCTGGTTGGACATGCGCTTCTGGATGTGCGGGTGCTGGTCCATCAGCATCATGGTCATCTGCTTCCAGGGGCACGGCCACTGCTGGCCCGTGTCCCCCGGACGGGCCACCAGGCGGGCGTAGGCCGACAGCTCCCCCGGGGAATCGGTCCTCCCGCTGGGGTAGAGCGTCATCTGGAAGCTGTAGCCCTCCTTTGAGGTGAACGGGGGGCTGTGGATGGGGGTGCCGGGCGGCGTGGTCTCCATCACGTTGCTGAAGTCCTTCACCCGCCAGGCGTGCTCGGGGCAGGCCGTCTCAGAGAGGTTGATGTCGTCCAGGGAGAGCCCCCCCATCGCTGATAACGGGCCGTGCTTCTCACCCCGGAACACCACGCGGAACTTGGTCTTCACGTCCAGGGTCACGTGGTGCAGCTGCCACAGCTCCTCCGGTGGCCCTATGTGTGTAAAAAAAAAAAAAAACGGGAGGTTTTGACTTTTCTTGACGACATTAGCTCACAACTATGCTACCACTGCGGCAACCGAAACGCCTGAGTAGCATCCAGCTGCAGCCCCGGAGCCGGGGCCTGAGGTATGGCAACTGGGGCTGTGTTGTGGCAACTGGGCCTGTGTTGTGGCAACTGGGCCTGTGTTGTGGCAACACAGGCGGGTTTTTTCACCATACATTTTTCTTGTTCAATTTCAATAAAAATAATGAATTAATGGTGATAATTAATAACAAAAGCTTGCCACACCACAGGCCCCTTGCCACACCACAGGCCCCGGCTCCGGGGCTGAAGCTGCTATTGAAAGGCTTTGGGAGTATTTGATATTAGTAGTCAGTAATAGTATTTGGTATCCACCGTCGATCGTCTTAATCAGCCGCAGGGTGCCGTTGGGGTGAGCGGCGTCGTACTCGCGCACCCAGATGCTCAGGGTGTCCACCGGGGCGGCGCTGTTGTAGTAGAAGAACTGCAGGCACTGGTATCCTCTCTTGGGGTACAGCAGTCTGCTCTCCAGCTGGGCCACAGCCCCCGTGTCGGCCGCGCCCGAGGGGAAGTGCATGAAATACCCTGAGCCTGTTGGAAATCAATACAGTCGTGACGGTTAAAGAGGGGAAGGCCTTAAAAGCTGTAGTTTGAGTGTTATCAGCCATCCATCAGCTCTGTGTGAGAAAAATGTTAAATGTGAGAATATCTGTAGTGGTTGACTCTGCACCGCCCTCTGCACCGTATGAGGCAATTTTGTTTTAATGATCCGACCTATCATAGCATCTCTTCCCTTATTGGTTCAGGGGAAGCCGTCTTGCCTGTCTTTCACAGGTGCGGGAAATGCAAAAAAATGTCAACTCAGGGAGGGAGGGTTGTTTATTCATCTTCTGCTGTATTCTGCTCTCGTTACAACTCTCAAATCTCCATGATAGCACCTCTGATGCCAACGCTGTTGGAAATCTTCCTGTGTTCGCAACCTCCCTCCATGCTGCCCTTATGGATACGATGATAAGAGAGATTGGAAAACAGGCCAGGAGGGCAGACACACTCTTATCTCGTGTACGAGATAACGATTGAGATGAATGGTGTGCGGGCAGAATCGCTGTGGTAATCAAACACCACCACTCAACCACAGCCAAGCGGCCACACATGGGATGAAGTGCTGTAGAATGGCCCTAAGTCTCTTCAGGCAATTGAGAATTCGTTCAAGTTTGGAGAACAAGGGCGTTTTGGAGAACCCACTCTTCGCAGAAACCTATTCAATTTGGCTAGTGGTGCAGAGTGCTATGCATGCATGTGTTGTGTGTTGGTGTGTCGGTTGTTGTGGGAAAGCACACACTCACCCGTGCATTTCCCCAGGTTGGAGTAGTCAGTGCTGGGTCCCCCGGGGGCCGTCGTTAACCTGTCCCACTCGGTGGTGGCCCCTGGCCCTTGCACCATGCCACAGATGTTCTGGAGCTCAAAGTCACACGAGTCCAGGAAGGTGGAGGCTTGCGCTGAAGGGGAGGTGGGCAACACACACACACACACACACACACACACACACACACACACACACACACACACACACACACACACACACACACACACACACACACACACACACACACACACACACACACACACAAACACAGACTTACTACTCAGCTAAATAGCAGGCATCATCAAACTTTGTCCCGCTGTAAAAGGTTAGCATATATTTGTGGGAGTTGTTGTGGATGATGACTGCTTTAAGCAACCTCACCTGGCCCTAAGTCCCAGTTATTGGACTCTGGGCCTGGGTGATGCTGCATATGTGTGTGTGATCACCACACACACGCACAGAACTCGCGCATGGCAACATGGAGCAGCAGGGCAAATTATCATTAACTACAAACTTGTCCAATTAACCGGCCCAGTGAAGCCACAGGGACCTTGTTGCAATCTTTCATTAACCAACATTGACGTCATTACCATACTTATTACAAGAGGCTTAGCGACTTATGATCCCTATTTATCAATTCATCATCTATATTTGGACATTGTTTTGATTCAGCTCCATCTATGCATCCGGCATTAACTACCCAACATGAGCACTCGCGGGCTCAACCTGAGGATTAATTGTAAATATTACTTATTTTATTTTACATAATTTTCTCCTTTTCTCCTTATTGCATCGTGGGTCAGAGACAAACGCAATTTCGATTCGTCTGTTTGTCTGGCACATCTTTGAAATTGACAATAAAGCAGACTTTGACTTTGGCGGCACTCACTGCAGTTGTACAGGCGGCTGAGCTTGAGCAGGTCGCTGTCGCTGAACTCCATGCGCTGGCCCACCACGTCGCTGAAGGCCGCGATGTTGGTGACGATGGTGGGGAGCGTGCCGTTGCGGAAGGCGTTCTTGCTGTAGTGCATCATGGAGCCGTAGTCGTACGGGACGCCCAGAGAGCTGGAGGTGGTGTCGTTGTAGGTGTTGAAGTTGTGCTCCTTCCCTGCGGGCCCAGAGGGATCAGTGAGTTTTTTGGGAATTTATTTTTGAATGTTTCATCCTTTTTAGTGTAGACGGAGTAAGACATGAAGGTATGGGAGATAGAGGGGAAGACATTCGGCAAAGGGACGGGCAGGAATCGAACCCGGACGCTGTGGTAAGGACCGGGCCTTAATGGCGCCCCAGGTCTCTGGGTTTTTAAGGTGACTTCAGGACATTAATTTCCAGGGCCGCCGAGTACTCTGCTGACTCAAACGCGAACTTTGCACTCTTAATCTTTTCATAACAATTAATAACCGGTCTGATTTATTGTATTGCAGATTCAAACGGTATGGTTTCACAGATTTGAACAGTTTGGACTAATGCCGAGGAAGGATAATAAAACCATTGTGACTTTTTTATTGTGTCATTTGGTGATATTTGGCAACGGATAAATGTCCCACACCAGGCACCTGAGAAGGCATTCGTGAAGAGTACAACGAATTAGCCTGGCTGTTCCTTAATTTATTTCACACAATACATGACAGCCTGATTGAGTAACGTGTGCCGACAATATCTGTTTATGAAATTCAAGTAACAACCATCCGTGAGCTATTGTGAATCAAATGCTCTGTGCGCCTGTCAGACGCAATTGGATTAACATACAACCAAGCCTGCGGAACCCTTTTTAATAGATCAATAATTAATCAGCGTCATCGTCATGTATTTGGTGTCACTGACAGTACCTGCTGAGATGCGATCCCACATGATGGTGACGTAGTCGTCACGGTCTGAGCGCGATTGCTCGTGCCAGAAGCCCAGCGCGTGAAGGAACTCGTGCTCAATGGTTGCTATGCGATCACAGTTGCTCCCGATGGACAACCGCTGCTTTCCCACTCGCCGGTTCCCCACAGAGGAGAAGCATCTAGAAATGAAAACCGATCGCTACAAACGTCACATAACTGGTCCGGACCTTTAATGATTCCTTAAATGATCTTACTTTTTATTTATGTATGTTAAAAAGCTGTAGAAAAAAGCTGATAAATATAAAATAATAATAATAAATATATTAATATTAAATAAATATACATGATGTATATAATTTATATTTAAATATAATAATATTTAATATATTATGATATAATATGGAAACTTTAATATAAATTAAAAAAATATATATTTTTTAAATGTATAGCATGTTATGTTTTTCCATCTCATCTCTGATGAAACTTTATATAATATTGCCACACATGAATAAACTGGCTCAACAAGTGTAGAACGCCTTGTGTCTTACCCGCTCCCTTTAAAGATGGAGATGTAGTTTTCTTCTCCAGACCAGGGTTGGAAGTTGATGCAGGTCTTCAGCCGGTACTGTTCGAAAGCTTTCAGAATGACACCTTTAGCATTGATCTCTGCAGGACAGCAGGCAAAAGAAGAAACGGGTCATGGTGAAAAAAATCTCGTAAGTGCCTCTCAAAGCTTAGATAATCAGGCTCTTGGGCACTGTTTACTCTGATAATGCAGACTTATTTTCTTAACTCTTTGGTGATTTCAGATTTTGTGGACATGAGGCGACACATATTAAAGAGAACTTTGTAATTTGCCCTGTTTTTGGTTCAACATTGGTTATCAATAGTCCTTTCTAAAATCCTGTAATATAATAGTAGCTTTAGGTTTGCTGAACACTGAACTATTCAATCAGATTGTAATTTGTGAGAAATATTAAATCGGAAAAGTGGTTTGGCTCTTGCTCTGCATTCGGTTCTCATTGTTATTACCTAGATTTTCCTACCATTTATTAATTTGTTTAAGAACACCTAACCAATATCAGGAGATCTAATAGCCATAATACCTTTTGGAAGATACTAACTTACCAAGATTAGAAACTGTAAACAATGCGATGCAACAGCCGTTATGAGTGTTTAAAGAGAGTCTTTATCGGTTGTTGGGGGAGGCAGGGGTATTTTACGACGGTGTATTCTCTTACCAAGGTCGTCCTCCATGTAGTATGGAACAGTCCTGGGCCATCTGTACTCTTCACCTATTATGGAGTTTCTGGATTGCCTCTGTAGCGGCGGTCAAAGGCGTTCAGAAGTTGGTGAGAATACAATGAGCCGAAAGGTAACTGCTTTTCCATGGTGAGGCTCATGAACATACCTCGTCGAGCACAATGTCTCCCTCAACCAGGTTCAAGCCGGCCTCTGTGAACACCGAGCGGTTCAGGATTCAGTGGAACAGCGTGTGTGGGTGGAAGAGGTTCATGTACATACATGCATTTAGTTTAGCTTTTTCTGTGATGTGGGTGCAATAGGAAACTTTATACACATTTATTATGACAAGCAAAATTGTTCAAACCTTCATTGATATCGAAAATATCCAGATCCCGCCCGCCATCAACGTCATATTCTGTGGAAACGATTGAAGTAATAAACAATGAAATGAATTCCAACATTCCAACATTAAAATAGATGTTGAAAGCAATCAATCAACTGTTCTATATGTATAAATATCCTGAAGGTAATACAAGTTTTATTCAGGATGTTGTCTATCACTTACCCAATACTTTTGCAGTTGGCTTTTTGAGAAATAAAAAATACAAATCAAATTAGATTATTCGATAGAGTGATAAAGTCCATACTAGTCCATAACATAAATCAAACATGAATGACCATGACATATTTATATTTATAATAACGATATTTCTTACCAACCCATAGATGGATGAAAACAAGAAGCATACAATGTCCAAAACCAACAGAACACGTTTCTTGCGTCCTTCCATGTCAGACATGAAATGTCCTTCTACATTGGACACTTGGAGTGACGACCACCACAAAGTTATGGCAACTCTTAAAGTACAAGCCATAAACAATAAAGTGTGTATAATCAGCAAATCAATAATTGACTTAATGCATCATGCTAAGCTATAAGATTCATGTTATCTCTCTCATGAAGCTCTCAAGGTTGAGGTCATAGTTGTTGTAGCTGGATGGAATTCACAGTAAACCTGTGTTTTTTTCTGTATTGATTTTCTATGTAACCAAGGTGGTGGAGGGAAAGTAAGGCAGTAACATTGATGTGAGAAGCCTCAGGGGCAGAATTATTGTTAAACATAGGTATTAAATGCAATTGTTCTTCTCACTTCCTCTGTAGATTCTGTGGCTAACAATTGAGCAATGTCAATAAGCACAGTCAAAATGTATAAAACGGAGTGACGAAAAATCATTTGTTCGGCACATAGAAAGGTCAGAAAGCACCATGTCTGGGTGATCAAACCATCGTAACTGTCTCTCATTCACTTGAACATACGTTATATCCTCCACCAGCAATATCCTCTGTCAAATTCACTTGGTTGTGCAGATTCCGCCTAATTGCATTTTTGCGTTGCACGAATGTATACAATAGCAATAGAGCACTTTGTTCTTTGTGATAAGACATTTTGTGTAGTATATTCATTTGTATGGCAATTCACTGTTATGGCGTCCACAGACTCCGTTTTAACCGACAGACATTGATTTAAAAAATACAAAAGTCAAATTTTTCCATGAGAGGTCATTCCATGTGACACAATCTGCGGACGACAATCTACAATCTACACGTCAGACTCAATTAGTTTTAATGCAAGTGCTTTATCATAACCATTAATCCTTCATTTAAGAGAAGGGCATGGATTTGGAATTTTCTTTTGAAAGTGACCGAGGACCTCCATTGAAGGACAGACCACAATCCTCTTGATGAGAGAAAATTTCCATCCAATCATGTTTTCTTAATGATATCTACTGGGAAAAGCAATCAATTTCCACATGACTTCCAAACCATTAAGCATTAGTGTGTTAGATGTGGGATTTATTTTTGGTTTCCAGACCCGTTTTTATCAACGTTTTCATCACACTGATACATCCTGCGGACGGGATTTTCTGACCAATCACCGATCTGATACATCGAGACTGATTATTTAAACAACAGCCTAGGATGTTGTTGTTAAGGAACTGTGGTATCGAATGGATATAGACTATGAATAGTTTTTGCATAATCATATTTTTGCTTTGTTTTGCTTTTGTTTGTTTGTTGATGTTTCCAGCACACTGCTCTATATAACTTCGGAGAGAAATGGCCTCTTGGAATAGATAGCGCTAATGGTCCTGAACGGATGCAGCTAGCCTGAGGTCATCCATCACTTATTTTACATTATTCAGGTCCTCGTGTAAGAATACATTTTTGCTTACCCATTAAACGATGCTTTGACCACACTGAAAGAAAGTCTGTTTGTTGTCACTGTCAATAGCATTGGAAACCATACATTTTACTTGCACATTTATTCTCCCTTGATTGAATTAGTATTTAGTTAGTACTAACCCTAACCCTAACCCTTAAGATAACCAGATCATCAACAAAAGCTCTAAACATGTCTACTAGATGTCTTTATCTTATCGCTTCCATAAAAGCATACAAATCCTTCATTCTGGCGGCCATCTCCGCAAGGGAAGGGAGATTTGTAAGACCCAATAAGACTACACTATAGGATTCTGTAGTTGTGTCCCTCAGGTCAGTCGATGCCTTCTGACGCCCACTCAGAAACACATAATGTAACAGAGTATAATAGCAGAGTCCACGGATGTGTTTGGATAAGCGGATGACGATGAGATGATGACGGATGTGTTTGGATAACTAACACACGTTTTGTTATACCAATCCCCCCGCCTGGGTCAATCAAGTCTCTTTGTAGATAAAGCCACACATCTTTATGAAGAATACAATTAACACTACTGTGTTTCAAAAATGGTGGTCACCATTATAATTTATTTTATTGAAAAAGATAAATCCAGTAGCTCATGTAACTAAATAAACACTATTTTTTCGATATGATTGTGTTATTATGCCATTGGCTTGCTTAAAAAGAACCTCCTAAAATACCTTTAAGTAGACATAGAGGCTCAACCATTGCCCTCTGGCTTAATAAATGATTTGAATGTATATTGTAGCTGCATGCAGACATCAGTATTCAGAAAACTTAAAGTTAATACCAGCTCTTCTCCAAGTGGCTTCAAGCTGTAATTGTCTGGTATATCCCACTAGGCCTCCAACCTTCAACCACTGCATTGATCATGCATTCACAGCAGGCATGTTTCAAAACAAATCGAAGATTTTTTTTTTCTATTATTCAAGGATAATCAAGTTCAACTATTATGCAGCATAAAACATTTAGCTAGAATAGTCTTGGTCACTATCTTGGACTCTGACGTTTTTGGCTATGTTTTTACATGTATTTGAAAGCTTATTCACAAGCAAACTCCACAATGAAGCATGTTTAATCTAACCTCCTGGCCAGAAGTGTTGAATTACATTGTACCCACAGGCTAAAAGAAGCATAGAGGTTTGGTGCCCTTGCGAAGGAAATGATGGCCAGAATAGAGTACTTCATTAGGGGCTACAGAAGCCCTCAACAGACGGTCTGAAAATGCATTATCATGTCAGATGTGGCATTAGAGGACATAGACATAGAACAGAGATTCTCCCAGTGGCTATTTCTGGTGTCTAATATATGATACACATGTTTTTATGAGGGAGTGTATGGGGTTAATCTACTGCAATGAACCTTTCTTACTTGAGAGTCGATATTTAATAAAAAAAATTATGTTGGGTCAAATTAAACATCCACTTATAAATAGAAGTGTTGAAAGTATCCAAAAAACGATTATGGTAATGTAAACAGCTATATAAAATGAGTAGGGTTTTGTGAAGCGCAGTTTTACTGAGACCATCCAGTTGTTCACGTTTGCGTTTGTTGTGATGTATCAGGCCACATTCAATTGTACTCCACTCTCTCCCAACAACTGATGCAATCCCCTGAGCCATGTGTAAATATGTAATGCTGCCTCTTCACACAAGCAGAGCCTCTTCACATACCCGAGAGATACTACACCTCTCCTGCAAATAAGAGACCAAGCAGGCAAAACAAAGCAATAACCACTCAATTTAAATCAATATGAGCTGGGGCAGAATAGCCCACACAGAGTAACATTGAGTTATCATCAGCAACCTTCAAGTCCATTCGCAAATCAGTCAAACTGCGATTTTTTATATTGAATTGCCCTCTCTCACACTAGCGCGTCCACACACACAAACACATGTGGAGGAGTAACAAGCTCTGTGTGTTGGCTGATTTTCTTGTGTTTATTTAATCTGTGGACATGTTCTTTTTTTTTTTACATCCAAGAATGCGTCATGTATCACATAACCTAGTTATATTTGAAGCCTACTGCTATGCCTATTTTATAATTGCCTGATGCAATACCTTCAAAGCAAATTCCATGGTCCCTGACATGTATTTTAACAGATGTTCAGAAAGATGTGACATGAGCCAAGAAGTGTGGAATCAGAATGTCATGGATTTTTATAAATGCTATCAATGTATGGTTTTCCCTTTTGTATATTCGTTCTATTCATGTCGCTGCATGAAATTATCTGATGGAAGCCCACGATGGATGGGTTAAACCCAATTTTGGGGACGTCAGATTATTTCGGGAAAGTGTGTATAAATGTTCTTAATCTTGACCTGAGGAGGTATCTACTCTAAAAGCAAAACTAATACAAGACTAGAAATAGCACAGAGACTGAAATTAATAAAAGTACCTCCAGCAATGAAAGAAAATTTCCTTTTTTTTTAAAAATAAATACATTTGTGTAAGTGAATGGATGATTGCAGGTTAGAGCTGCCTCCCCTGGCCCAGCCACCACCACACACACTCAGGAAGAGAGCTCCTGCATGGAAAGGAGGACCAAAGTCATGTATCATTGTCTGCAACTACTCTGCAAGTGTTTGCTACAGGCCACCAAGATGGCGTGCAGCTTGGACATTGCTCACTCTATTCTGGCCATGATTTCCTTCGCATGGGCACCAAACGTCTATACCTCTTTTAGCCTGTGGGTACAAAATGTAATTAAACACTTCTTGCCAGAAGGTTATATTAAATGTGCTTTGGTGTGGAGTTGAATTAGCTTTCAAATACACGTAAAAAAATCGCCCCAAATTTCAATGTTGCATGCTGCATGATAGTTTAACTTGATTATCCTTGATTAATAGGACAAAAATATCTTTGATTTGATTTGAAACATGCCTGCTGTGAATGCATGATCAATGCAGTGGTTGAAGGTTGGAGGCCTAGTGGGATATACCAGACAATTATATTGGCTGGTATTACCAAGTGTTCTGAATACTGTGTGATGTGGCCTGTGTGGGGGCGGCTGGTTTAAACTGTGCACTATGATTTCTCAAATTTCTCAACGGACGTGCTCCCAGCCATTAGCCAGTGTCCGTGCATCCATGCATCTGTTCTGCTATCGGCTAGTAAGGGCTTTCTGGATATGTCAACGGGATAATCTGCAGTGAGTGTTTACATGCAAAAACACAAAGTTTATACTGTTTCGCCACACTGTTTGAATTAAACGAGCACGTTGGTGTCTCGTAAGGAACCAACTCGTGTTACATAGGTCTTGGAATGTTTTTCTGAATGTGTTTAGAAGCCCAAAAAGCGGATAAAGAGCTTGCCCCCATAGGAGTTCTCCTTTAACCAGCCCATGGGTCCAATCGGTCAGACTCGGGCCAGGTGAGGCTGCCTAAACCAGCCATCATCCACACCGCTCCCACTGAGTCCCACAACATTCTCTTTCTATGACTGTAATTATGTGACTCCTGCATGTAAGTAATTACACATTTTTTCTAAAGCAATGCATCCAGGGATGGACTGTGAGGTGACTCACTTGATTAAAGGTCACTGTAGCCTGGCCTAAAAATAGGATAAAGGGATTCAATCAAAGTATTGAATTAAGTAAGGTTTAGAAACTGCAAATGTGTGATGTCGAAAGCACTAAGTAGAATGAAAGTAGAAAGCGAACGCCAATAGTGCACTTTAAGTGGTGGATTTTTAATAGGTCAATTAATTAGGAGTTTCTAAGTCTTAAAAACAACATGTTTCTGTTATGCTATATATGCAATCAATGTAGTGTATGTTCATTTAAACAAAAAGTGTTGCGACAAGAATTCATTGAACTTGGTGATATCAGTTCATGCGATTCAACTGTGATCATGGTGATGTGACGTTTACCCTGTGTTATACTTGCATTGCAATGATTTTATGCTAGAATATATAAAGTTGAATGAGAATGCAAGGTTAATGATGATGTTGCCGACATCTTCCATATATGTAGGCGTTCTCACCAGGATTTAATTTATGCACGTTTGTCTGAAACACAGTTGTTCCATCAACCCATCTGCCAAGTATGATTTGAAGTCTGATTTGTGAGACGACAAAATAACTAAAATATGTATTGTGGCAGGCAGCAGGGAGGGGTGAGGTCAACAGTTATTGAAGGAAGATAACTTTCAGCCTGCTGGCTCCACCCCCAAGCCTTATATGGACTTCCTCCTTCAAGGTGGCACACCTGAGAATCAATAAGCAGGCAGTGCTTGGGGTTAAAAGGGAGAGCAGGCTGCCGCATGGGGCCTAGCAATAACAGACAGCAACTGAGTGATCGTCTAGGAGTAGTTAGCACTCTATTGTCCACGCTGGAAATTCATCTTTGCCATTCTTGCAACATAAAACATAGCAAACAACACACAGACAATATAGGTTGAATTATACAGAGTGTACATAGAATATAAACAAAGTGGGTAAAAAAACATGACTCAATACTACTGCAGTTCTCAGTCCCAATCTCTTTTCATAAGCCCTGGCGGGGTGGTGCATGAGTGAGTGGGGCGGGGGGGGATTTTAGTTTGCCAAGTGACTGTGTACTTTATCTCACAGAGTGAGGGTGGCTTTATCCACACTTCGGTCAGCTTTGTAAGCAGATTACATGGGGTGGTCCATGAGTTGAAACTCTTGCCGTTTTAGTTCACTACACACTAGACTACACACTGCATAATAAAGAGGTGAGGGCAATGGGTCTGAAGTCATTGAGTGACTTGGGGCGTGTTATTTTAGGCACTGGGACAATGGTCGCCATTTTCCAGGCCTGAGGGACAAAACTGGCGGGGGCCTTGTGGGAGTAAACACGCTGGAGTACTGAAATCCCATCAAACCTAGAATAAAAGACATTCAGATAGTTTGAGAGACTGACAGGGTCTTCACACTGAGGTGCTACTTTGTGATTCCTTCCCATCATAGAGTTAAGTCCTCTACAGGCATCTCTTGCGTTCCTCTCCAGGCATATCTTGCGGTCCTCTCCAGACATCTTCTTTAATTTCCCCTCAACCTTGTCTTTATAGTCCAGTTTCGAATTCCGACTCTGGAACCATCGCTTTTTCCTCTTATTATATTTTGGATTTTCTTGGGGTGGCCAGCTCGACAGATTATTTCCGGATAACTGTGTTTTGGTGGTGGAGAGCTGAACTGTCGAAAGTTAAGCAGGAACTCCCTGGTGTAATCAGGTAATGCCGGTTATCATTGGAAAAGTCCTTGGACTCGATCTAGGCGATGAGAGCAGTGGAGGATTACTGCCACAGTTGCCCGGAGTGCCAGCAGGTGGCGCAAAAAACTAATTTCCGCTTCCCCTTAGTTCCCCTACCCATTATTTCAGTCCCTTTCAGCGGGATTGCCATTGAGCTGGTGGGGCCATTATTACCAAAGACCAACAGAGGGCCCAAATACATTCTGGTGATACTGGATTATGCAACTAGGTACAGCGAAGCCATTCCCCTGCGCACCATGGCCTCAAAGGGAATTGCACGCAAGTTGGTCCTGATGTTCTTCCAGGTAGGCATCCCTGAAAACATGTTAGCAGACAGTGGAAGGTGATGGAGGCAGCCAGACAGAACTGAGACAAGCTGCTCCCCTACCTGATGTACTCCATCCGAGAAGTGTGGACCGGCTATTCCCCCTTTGAACTCCTCTACTGGAGACGACCCCAGGGGCTGTTGGACGTGGCTAAAGAATCCTGGGAGCAGTAACCGTTGCCCCGGAAAACCCTGGTGGATATCGTGGGAAACATGAGGGACCTGATGGCCACCCTGTGGCCCCCGGTGCAGGAACACATGCAGGAGGCCCAGGATGCCCAAGCGAATCGACAACAGACTTCCAGCGAGGAGACAAAGTGTTGGTACTTGTCCCCACAAGAAAGTGTACGTTTCTGGCTGATGGAACTTAAAAAGTCTTTGAGAAGGTGGGGGAAGTGAATTGTAGGATCCAACAGCACCATTAGGCACTGACCCAAATTGACCATGGAAACCTGTTAAAGAAATGCAGTGCCCGGGATGTACTCTGCTCTATTCCTACCACCGGTACTCGGTCTTCTGAAGTAACCCTCAGGGACAAGCTGAGCCCAGCTCAGAGGTAGGACCGGACAGAATTGGTTGACCAGAACCAGGACATGATCTCAAGTGAACCGGACCACACCAATCTGGTACAGCACTACATCACCAAGCCCGGGAAAAAGGTGAAATTGAGACCCTACCGGAAGCCAGGAGAGATGCGGTCAAGATCAAGCCTAAGACGACATTGGAAGCGGGAGTCGTCGAGGAGTCGCACAGTTGAGCTTCTAGGAAGCTCAATTAAACATCAAAGTGTGATGCCTAACCAATGCCCCGAATAGATTAACTGCAGCACTTCTGCCAGTCCTGACTGGAATGGCAAAATCAGGAGGCTGTTCCACTCATCGGCGTCGGCAGACCCTTTTCACCGGGGCACGTTCCCCGTTGTGGATCTGCGGTGCCTGGGTATGCCTGGGGCACAGATTTTTTCATTTATTTATTTATTTATACCTTTAATTTTTTTTTATTTAAGTCTGACTCATCTGGCAATCTACAGAATGCATGCTTGCATTTTTTTTTCTTAAAATAGGCCTATAGACTACCACTTTCGTTAGAATTTAAGTCCGACATACGGACAGAGTAATTAGAATCCACTTGCGGCCACTCGGAGCATGTTGCAGCCGGAGAGTTGCCTGTAACACAGAGCCAGGAGTTCGTCATATCTTAGGCTATCTTTAAGAAACACGGAACTAGTCCTCCTAGTAAAGACACACTAAAACATTGATTGTACAAAATTTGACACCCTGAAGAAATTTACTATTTGAATTAGCCTACGTCAATAGAATGCATGGTGCCCCCCTCATTGGCCGGCCGCTGCAATGAAATGTACGTGACGAATGCACACACTGAGGAGAGAATCATTCTCCTTGATATCGACTTTTTGAACCTGTCCAGCACAGCGTCAGCGACCATTCACTCCGGCCGGCGTGAAGTGAAGTAAACAGTAAGCGTTACATTTTTATCCTCTGGAAGCATAGAATGTCTAACAAATGTGTATGCCTTTCATCAAATAAGGTGAAGGGGCGTCTCTGAAGTGGTGTTATTAGCTAATGTGGTCACGTCTGTCGTTATGCTATAGTAGCCAGACAGTTCGCTAATATATTAAACTGTAGCGATAACTGTTTAAGCTGGACCTGTTGATCGAAAAAAAAATTTGGTCATCCATGGGACCGGATGGGTCATGCATTTTAATCAAAAGGGTGCAGCTCGTAAAGGAGGTGGGGCAAATGGCCGAGCCAAATAAGTTTTGGCTCGGCCTGCAGGAGAATGAGTACCTGGGGTACACCATCGGGAGGGGATGTGTGAAACCCCAGACAAGGAAAGTGGAAGCGATGCAGGACGTTGGCAGGACGTTTGTGAGGCTAACGAGCTCCAATCTGAAGTTTATTCCCCACTTTGCGTCCCTAGCCAGCCCCCTGAAGGAACTAACCAGGGACCGTCTGCCTGCCCGAGTGACCTTGACCGAGGAGACAGAGAAAGCCTTCAAGAACCTAAAGGGAGCACTATGTTCAGGTAAATACCTGTGATCAGGTAACTGCATCCGAAACAGGGGTTGGGGCAGTCTTCTCATAGCTACAAGGAGGTGAGGGACAACCAGTCACTTATTAGCTGGAAGTTGTTGCCGCTGGAGCAAATATATTACATGGTGAAGAAGCGTGTCTCACAATTAAATGGGCTCTAGAAACCCTGAAGTTATTCCTGTTTGGATGCCACTTCACCCTGGTCACGGATCATGCACCACTGGTTTGGATGTTGCGGAATAAGGACAGTAACGCCCAGGCCACCTGCTGGATCCTATCACTACATAATTTCTCTGTTTTGCACAGGTCAGGGGCAGCCCAGGGGAATGCCGATGCCCTTTCTGGGAGGAAGGCCCTGGGGAGCTGGACCGCTCTCCCGGTCGGAGCTGGACCGCTCTCCCGGTCGGAGCTGAGGGGGAGGATGTTTGGCAGACGGCAGGGAGGGTTGAGGGTAATAGTGAAAGATATCTTGCAGCCCGCTGTCTCCGACCCCAAACCTTGAATAGACTACCTCCTTTGATGAGGCAAGCCTGAGGATCATTAAGCAGTCAGTCAGTGCTAGGAGTTGAAAGGTAGAGCAGGCTGCCACATGGGGCCTAACAACTACAGCCAGCTATGAGTGATCTTGTGCCGCCGACGAGAGGGGAGAGACCGAATTGCATTGATTACCTGTTGAGACCTGGAGTCTGGTTACCCTCACCGTGTACCGTCCTGCTTTGGATGAGAACCCTTCTTTTGACCTTAAATTGCTCTCTGTGTGTTTGCTATTCGACTTGGTAGCTTGGAAACCCCACACCCACGAGTCTGCTACTATATATTTATGCATAAAAAATATATTGATATTAGTTGGTTACTAATGAATATTTGCATGATACAAATAAAATCATAGCTACAAAGAGATGGAAGGAGAGATGACGTTTTGCATGCATGCTCCCTCATCACATAAGGAGACAGGAGGCTCCTCTGGTGGACGCACCCTCCCTCCTGCAGAGCCAGCGGTGCTCTGTAGATTACAGGCATCCCTCACCGTGCCCCAGTTACTTCAGCAGAGCCAAGGCAAAAAGGGCACAGTCAAATTATTGCATCCAAAAATGAAGACGATTTTACGTTTATTTTAACATTTTGGATCACAGACCACTGCGCAATACCTCCTGCAAACCATCTGAAAGTAGTACCATGGTAATGTGACTGGGTCCTGCTGAATTATGGGTGTTGCAGTTTATATAGTAGGACATTTGGAATCACAACATTGTGGGGGAAATTGTGTGGGGGAGTTCAAATGAAATGTAATTATTATATGCTGTAGGCCTATATAAAGACACTATTATTGTATTGCCTGTATGTTAAACGAATGAAAATAAGTGTGTAAAATTAAAGCTAACATTATTACCAGATTGGACCTGTCACAATGTTAGAGCTAACACTAGTTCTGACCAGTTCTGACTAGTTTCTGCCCCCACACAAATAGAGCTCAAAACAACACTAGATGAGGTCGAAACCCGACTCCCTTTAATACATAGGCTGGAGCTCTTTACCATGTGATCCTCACCACCTACATACCATAGAATTTCCTTTGTCCCCGAGTTGCGTCTGTAACCAGCTCTTGATTGCACGATGGGTTACATGATATCCTGCCTTCTGTAATAAATAGTTGAACATTTATTTTTCTTTCATCCTGAGTCTAACCTTCAACGAAGGAGAACACCTCCACTACACTCTGAAAACATAGGCCTACACAGTGTCGTTAGTCCACGACGATATGTGCTGGTGTATAAAAGGAGGGAGATTGTTTGGAGGCCAACTCGTTGATGGTTTTTCTTCCTTTACCATTTCCATAGCTTTCCTACACTAACATAGTGAGACACAATATTATGCATGAATTAAGTGTGGCTGTGTGTGTATGTGTCGGTGTGTGAACATGCTTTCATGTGTGTGCGTGTGCATAGCAATTTTCTACTCCTAGACAAAAATTAGGCATGCAAACCAATTTTCTGCCCATGCACACCTACTCTTCTGAGGATATCCATCGCACGCTCAGGAACAGTGTATGACCAATGCAGCTGTGACACTCTCCAATTTTCCATAGCACTCAATTTTATATTCCTGTGTTTTTTCCATGAGTGCCTTTGACTTCACTTCTATTGATTTCCTTTGCGGTAGTCAGGTAGGCCTACATGCCGCCTGGATTGTTTGGATTGAGTGTTTACCGCAAGTTTCGTACAGAAACAAAATTCGTTTAAGATTGCTTTACCCACGTAACCCCCTTCCCTCCCTCCCTTCTTTCTTTCTTTTTTTTTTCTCTCTTTCTTCTTACCAATAGGCCTATACCTTCGTATTATATAAAAACAAAATCTGTAAAACGTCTTTGAGTACCTAGAAAAGCGCTTTTTTAATCGAATTCATTATTATTTAATTGTTTTTGAAACATAAATAAAACGCACTCACGCACGCGCGCACACACACACACACACACACACACACACACACACACACACACACACACACACACACAGACAGACAGACACAAATTGGCAATTAAAGCAGCAAACAGCGTCAATAGCAGTTCTAGAAAAGCTCAACAAAACCATTGGAAGATGGAAAGGGGGGGGGGGCTGGGCGGAGGCGTACGAAGATAAGTTGTAACTGACGTCATCAATTTGATCAGAGAGCATCGCACGGTGCTCCGTGCTCAGTGCTCAGTGCTCGACATTCAGGAGCACGAAGGAAGTAGAGATTCTCCTAATTAATCATCGACTGGCTGAGGAGAAACGCTCATTGGCGCGACACCTCGGGCGATGCGTGCAAGTGCCTTGCAGCCTGCATGCATTCGAAGCAACACTGAGATAAAAAGGCGTTTAGGCGCTGTTCCATCTTTGGGGGACTTTGGATCTTCATAAACATCTACAACGGAGACCCTCACCAACATGGACAAGGTGCCTGACCTGCACTCCATGGTGAGCGAATGTTGCCTATTTCCTTCATGAAACTAAGATGCATTTTGTTCCTTTTCCTTTTCTTTTCTTTTACTAACGAGACTAGAAAGCAGCACTCACTCACGGAGATAATGTATAGGTCTTCTTAAGATTGATGTTTCAGCAGTTCGTTTAAAAAATACATAAATACGAAAGGTATGCACTTTATTATATCCGTCGTTTTCTTAGGGTAGAAATATAACGTATAGTTAAATAATTAGGTTGTTGTGCGGCGCGTATACCTGCGCATAACCTTCCCCCAACACACGCGTTAAAGATAAGTCTTCAATTTGATTTGTAATTCTAATTCTCAAACTTTGGAATATAATGTTATGTTGGTATTGTGGAATGGTGGAGCATAACCATATCTGCCCAATTTGTATGGAATAAACAATTAGGAAACCATGCTCAAAAGTTAAAACCTTAACTGACTTCTATCGGTCGAGTTTTCTCCCAATGAATATCTTGGAGGAACGTTTTCATAACAACCTGACCTGCCAACCACAGTGAAATGTACAGGATACACACACACACTCACTCACTCGCTCACTCGCACACACGCACACAAACACACACACACACACACACACACACACACACACACACACCCTCTGATAGAATGATTGATTCACTTTGTATTTAACCTATAGGTGTCTGCTCATACACATACCGTTAATGCCTATTGATTTGTGTCACTCAATATTGTCTGACACTTCCTGACCTGACGTTCCGCTATGAAAGTAGAATCAGCAACCGCACCCAGGCAATAGAGATCCATCAGACGTGTGTAGACATGACCTCCTCCTCCTCCTCTTCCTCCTTGTCTTTATTTCCCGGAGAAACGCTGGGTTTTTCTCTCTCTAAGATGGGCTCGCATCTGGAGGATGACAGCTCGTTCATATCCAACATACCTGTCGCCATGGATATAACCGTTGCCGTGGTCTACTCTGTGTTCGGTAAGTTTTTGCATCCCATCCCCGGGGGTGGTGGGGAATATGCGATATGTAGGCCCGCCTACACCCAAAACACATGGTTGGGTTTACCTCCCCACCGCTCATCCCCACCACAGCGTGACACAATGAAGACCCCACAGGGTGAAAGGTTGTATGCATGAGTGTCCCTTAGCGTTGGCCTGCATGTTCACTTAGCAATCTGCGATGCACTTACACCACTTACACACATACAACTGACATGTCTGTTTCCCATTCCCTACTCTGCCGATACTCATGAATGTGTTTCCAACAATAAAGTATCTATGGAACTAGGAACATGTTTGCTGCGAGCTTCTGATCCTGGATGGCCCAAAGCAGCATTGGAGGGTAGTGCCTCAACAACCCTTTGTTTTTTTCGGTGAAGCTCGCCAATGTAAGACAATATGTTTTGTATGTGTTGAAGTCCCTAAATAGCCCCCCCCTTGGGCCTTTATACAACACATGTTATCCCCCTCCTCCATTAGATGGATATTTCTCACCTATAAAGCTAAAATACTGAACCTTTGGATTCGGGTTTGTTTGTAGTTGAATGACCTTTTTGTTTGTTATCCCTGTTTTCATGGTAAACAAAAAACCAATCCCCAGGCTGAAGAGCAGGATCTTCAAGAATTTATCTCCGGCCATGATTCGGCCCGTCGGTGTCTGTTTTTCCTTCTCTTCGACCACGCATGATGGAGTGCCTAGCCCCAGAGACAATACGTGTTTCCCCACCCTTTAAAAAACCATAATCATTGATCGCACTCCCGGCAAAGGGATAACACCCCCCCCCCCCACCTCCAAAGCTCTCTCTCACTGAGTAGTCCTGCTCATGCGTGCCGTGTTTTCCTTGATCATCGCTGGCATGTCTCACAGTCCAGTGGGGGGGGTGGGGTTGGGGTTCTATCTCCAACTCCAGGGGTCTGCTCTCTGTTTGGCAACAGCATGTTGCTGTACGTCTCCTACAAGAAAAAGCACCTGCTGAAGCCTCCTGAGTACTTCATTGTGAACCTGGCTGTCAGCGACCTGGGCCTGACCCTCTCTCTGTACCCCATGGCCATCTCGTCCAGCCTATATCACAGGTGCCGCCGCCACACAGTCTGTTTGTTTGTTTCCTGCATTTTATAAGGGTCTTTCTTTCCTTGACGGGGACATTGTTGAGGGGATAAAAAAGATGGTTACGCCAAAAAAAGGAATGATCCAAGCACACATTGACAATAAAAAGGACAAATGTTGTTGGGCACGTTCGCAATGCTAAAATTGTTATCCACAAGAATGGGGCCTTACATTCATTGTGTTCTCAACGGTGTCACCCCCCCCCCCCTCCCCCCTCCACATTCAATTCCACTTCCCCATCGTTCCCTTTCTTTTTTCCCTCTCTTTCCTTTTCTCTTCTCCTGACGCTCCGGCCCCCCCACCCCCCAGGTGGCTGTACGGGAAGACCGTGTGCTACCTGTACGCCTTCTGCGGCATGTTGTTCGGGATCTGCAGTCTGACCACGCTCACCTTGCTGAGCATGGTGTGCTTTGTGAAAGTGTGCCATCCTCTCTACGGTAAGCATACTCTTCAAAGACGCCGTAGCTGAACTTCCGCCGGAGCTATCGTTGGTAGAGCGGGCTCTGCCATTCCCCCTGACCAGAATGTGAGGGGGGAAAGACTGCAGGACCGTCCTTGAGCAGCAAGGGGCAAATTGCCGGACAGTGTAGAACGCACTGTCCGGTGATGCACTGATCACGCAAATTATAATACAGATAAGTGCCTAAGTCATATTTTAAAGGTGACATATTATGCCACCAGGTGTGAGGGCTCATGAGTGTGATTAGCCATTCCAAGCCGTTTTGGAAACTGCCTCCTCTGACATCACAAGTGGGCAAACCTGGTGGAATAATATGTCACCTTTAAGGTTCATCTTGTATTCAGCGTCAAAAATTGCTCAGTCAAATAAATGAATGAATCGAAAGTTAAAAGCACCCTGATTGGCTTAGGGTGAACCAATGAGGCATTGTGAATCAGCAGTTTAGCAGAGTAGAGTTAGGCAGGCATCACAACTTGGCCAAAATATGACTTGAGGCAGTTCTGCTTGTGAGGCAAACGATACCGTCACATTGTCTCCGTAGGGAACCGGTTCAACTCCTGGCACGGCCGCGGGCTCATGGGCTGCGCCTGGGCGTACGCCCTGCTGTTCGCCTCGGCCCCGCTGGCGCGCTGGGGCGAGTACGGCCCCGAGCCCTACGGCACGGCCTGCTGCATCGACTGGCGCCGCTCCAACCAGCACACGCAGGCGCGCTCCTACACCGTGGCGCTCTTCCTCTTCTGCTACATCCTGCCGTGCTGCGCCATCGTGACGTCCTACTGGTCCATCATGGCCCGGCTGCGGGCCTCCCAGCGGACCATGGAGCGGCACTCCCGGCCCAGCCCCCACATGAGCAGCCTGCAGGCGGTGATAGTCAAGGTGAGTGAACGACGAGTCGACGACACCGGAAACATGAGTTTTTTAATAGGGATGATGAAAGGAAAATGGATGGAGCGAGGAATTTTGGTTGATAGTGATGCAGTGTGACGCAAATGACACCGCGTTCACATTGTACATGTCCGTCGATGGATGACGGAGGGCGTGCCTGACGTATGGGTATCGCCTTGTTCACACTACATGCGTCCGTCCGTCGACGGATGGGGGCTATTTGACGTATCCATGTGTTCTTCCGGGTTGTATTACAAAGGCGATTTCATTGGACAGTGTCCTTGCGTATATTTGCATAACGCAGTCGGGTCCGTCGCTGCCTGAAAAGTTTAAAATTTCTCCACTTTTTGACTCAGGCCGTGGAGCCGACATAACGGATGGACCCACAATGCATTTCGCGAGCGCCCCACTCAAAGTCAATGAGAACCGTCGACGGACGGAGGTAGTGTGAACAAGGGGTAACGCGATCTGATTGGCCGACGGATCCGTCGCTGCCTGAAAAGTCAACTTTTTGAAGCAAGCAACGGAGCCAACAGAACGGATTGACCCACAATGCATTTTGATAGCGCACCATGCAAAGTCATCGAGATCGATCGACGGACGTGTACAATGTGAGCGTGTAGGGAGAAAGAGAATCGTATCATTATTAACACAGCGAAACGCTCTTCTATCTTGGACGAGAAATAACGCCATTGAATGTTTGCATCCAAAAAATACTTAATAGAGATCCGTTTGAAGTGAGCCAAAGAATGAAATCGGTCCCAATTGTTGAACCTAAAACAGACAACAACTCTGAAGTCCAAAGCATGCAGCCCTTACACGCATGTAGCCCTTACGTAGGACGAGTTACACTGTGTAACGCCTCGTGCCCACTGCACCGTCAGTCAACGGACGTGGGAAGGCGTGGCTGACGGATGGGGGAGTAGTCTTTGCAGAGGCAACCGTCAGCCAATCAAATCGCTTCGCCGGGTTCTTCCCGCTTCTTCCTGCTTGTTGCGAGGCAAGAAGACCCGCTTTCCCCCTTTCCAGTATCGTCAGAGCCCGAGTCGCACTTTCTGACGGTGGCGAACGCTCCAAGTCAACGGACGGATCCACAATGCATTGCGCGACCGTCCCCATTCAAAGTCAATGGGCAACAGACAACTGACGGAGGTAGTGGGCACGGGGCGTAAGGGCTGCATGCTTTGGACTTCAGAGTTGTGGTCTGTTTTAGGTTCAACAATTGCAACAATTTGCAACAATTGCAACAATGCAAATCATCAAATCTGTAATACAACTTTCATTCTTTCGTCAAACCTATCGTTCGAGCAGTGCTTCTCATTACTGGATGACTCCTCTTTAGGGTAAGCCTGACCTCCGGGCTGGTGTCACTATGGTTAAAATCCTATTATTTCCATGTTTTTATTGATTATCGATAAATGGATGTCTTTATGATTCACTGCCAATACACAAGAAATAAGTGGCTTTTAGAGCTGGAAGGAATCAAATCTGTGTTACAGTCGAGCAGGAAGTATCATAAACGTCCTTTCGTAATGCCTAGGGATTTCTTTTTAATATCAAAAGTAAATATTGTGTCTCCAGAGAGGCTAGAGCTCTCTCTGTAGCATCCCTACTCCTCCTCATTCCATCATTTGAAATGGACGAAGGACTGAATGAAAACCCAAAATGGAAGCAGCTTCTCACTGAGAGCCATAATCTCCCGTTCTTGGAATACCTGGGGAGAAGAAAGCAGCAGGAGCTGGTGTTGCATCATGGCTGTTAGCCTGTTACCGGCTGCTGTTACCGGCTGCTACATGAATGCTCATCGCTAAAGGTTGATTTGATTAAACAATACTTGTCCCGGGGGAAGTTTCTCTTGGATTCATACAGGGTCTGTTTCGGCAGTTAAAATCCAAATAACACATTGCAAACATATAGTACATACACAGTCAACCATTCACATGTACCCATCCAGTACGCGCCCAGACTGCCATCTACCAACACATTGCACTCTGCCCATCGTCCAACACACCTGTAGTCATCATGATGATGTGCATTACACGTGCTTTAAAGGGACACTGTGTAAAAATTACTCCCATCTAGTGGTACAATTGTATATTGCATTCAAACTAATAGTGCTCGCTTGTTCAAAAACTACGGTGGGCAGTATGTGCCAAGAAGCTGTGTCATGACATCCAATACTACCTCATCGAGTCATTCGAGTGATGATGAGGTTCGTTATTTCAAACAAATTTCAAACTGCAGTGAATCATTAGTGTAAGCTAATGATGCATGAGTAATTACTCCTCGAGCAAGATAGTGAATTATTAGTCATCATTCACGCTGGCTCAGAGTGAAAACGCGTTTGCATTTCCTGTACCACGTAGTGCTCTTTGTCCCTCTCGGCAGTTCATAGGCCGGAAGAACATGGAAGCCTCCATGAAGCATACCCGTCCTATGTAACTACATATTAATTATTCTTCGCTCAGGAGGATAAGTGCGATTTTTGGCAGAGATAATTTTACACCAATGAGGACTTATTTATGAATGAATACGTTGATTTGAGGTAATAAATGACTTAAAATGTTACACAGTGTCCCTTTAAGGGTAAGGCAGCCTCATCAGCATAAGGTCATCACAAAGTGTACACGTCGTGTAGTTAAAATCTGTTTAAAGGGTTACAGGGATGGCCTCGGCTTGGCTTTGATGGACACGTGGACAAAGGAGTGCCTAAAGCATTTAAGCCTGCATTGAGGGACTCCCAGCGTGAAGGGAGAGGCTGTTACTCAGAGTGGCTCACATGGAGGACGTGTTCCCATGGAAACAACCCGAAAACCACCCTACAGAAATGGAATTCTCATTCATGTTTTCCTGTGTTATTCACAGTGGAGAACACCACAAGGCATTGATTATGATGGCTACTGTTATAACTGTGACTACTACTTTGCTCAATTTGCACTTGACTCTCGACTTCCGATCCATCATCACCGAAAAGCGTTGATTCTTTTTCCTTTTCCTATGAAGGGAACACACATGGACATTTTGAATACCATGTCATACCATCTGATTCTTGAGAGATATAATGAATATGATTTGAGATTATACTAGCACTAGTATGGTTCAATTGTACGGCTGCCCCCTCGGTAGGAATCCTTTTTACTATTTGCTTCCTACTTTCAAACCTGACCCTTGAAAATGATAATAATTGTGTCATTATAGATGAACAAAACATTAACATTCTTCTGATGACACAAAATTTATGTCATGCAGTATATTTATTATTTAGTAGTAGTAAAACACTCTTTGATTCATGCTGCAATCTGTATGAATATTGGCTACAGCTTCGCATGTCTTCACACTAAAGTCTTATTTTGTCTACATATTCAAATCTTGCTTGCTATTGTAGCATCTCTGCTATTGTGTGAAATAACAGGCGTGTAGTATCTCGCATGAGGACCATTATGTACACATTTTCATTATGTAATGAACACAAAAATTAACTTCCGGCTACTGTTACGGCCGTCGTTATGCCAAGTCTCAGTCTAATATCACTGACGGGTCACTGTTATGGCTTCAATCCTGGCTGCAATCCTCTCCAAGTTGTTAACTTCCAGAGGTCCAGGTAAAAAGTGCTAAAATGGTAACCCAGCTTAATACCCCAAAAAATAACCCAACCCAACCCTAATTTTAAAAAATTGTACTCTATTCTGCTCTTCTCTTCCCTACCGCTTCAAAACTCTTCTTCGTCTTCGTCTTCCTCCTCCTCCTCCTCCTCCTCCTCCTCCTCCTCCTCCTCCTCCTCCTCCTCCTCCCTGTAGCTGAGTGTGGCCATCTGCATGGGGTTCTTCGCAGCCTGGAGCCCATACGCCATCGTGTCCATGTGGGCCGCCTTTGGACACGTGGACGCCATCCCGCCCCTGGCCTTCGCCTTGCCCGCCATGCTGGCCAAGTCCTCCACCATCTACAACCCGGCCATCTACCTGATGCTGAGGCCCAACTTCCGCCGGGTCCTATGCCGGGAGCTGGGCTTCCTGTGGTGTTCCTGCCTGAGCCGTGCGTTCCAGCCCCCGCCGCCGCCGCCGCCCCGCCCCGCCCCTCAAGCGTTGGCGGCCGGCCCACGCTCCGTCCAACAGACACACCAGTTTTCCACCGACACGGAGGGCAGCTCGTCCCCATCCTCGCGGAAAACACTCGGTACCAGGTCCCGCAGCGATAAACGCGGCGACGCCTTCGAGTGCTTCCGGCACTACCGGCACCGGTGTCGGGTCTGTCACCCCGGCCCCCAGGGTCACAAGTCCTGTGAATGCCCGTCCGTGTCGGATTCTAAGAGGAATAACGAGCGGGGGACGCTGCGTTTTTCTCAGGTGAACTGTGTGCCGACCACTGTGGCGGAGAAAAGGACTTCAGACATTGAGAACCTCCACATCAACCTGGAGATGATGCCGGGGCACGCGATAGAAGCTTGGCCTTAAACCGTTTTTATGTTCTCCTTTGTATAGGTTATTGTTTACAGCGAATAAGTATTGACGTTGATATTCACAATGCTGTGCATTTCAATGTATGCAGTTTTCAGGAATCCTATTCAGGAATGTAGTTCAATAAGATTCTGTAGTATATTCTGGCAGGAGATTATCCTGTCATTTTTATTATTTTTTTCTAACTGATATAGGGACTGACCGTTCAAAGTGCTCAACTGAAACTATGTCAAATTAATGTAGTCATGTACAATTTCATCCAATTATAGATACCACTTTTTTCTAACGAAGCTTCAACAGCTTCAAAGAAATGTGCCAATTCAATTCAAGCCAATTCTAATAAATTGAGTAAAAATAATGCAATGAAAATGTTTTGGCCTCCAGATGTTCTCTGGAAATACATTGTGTTAGCTTATAAACCCTTCGTACTTTCCTAGTAAACTAGAGTTGTGGCTGTGGTTATGCTTTTATTTCCCTGTCTCTGTCGTCACACTCTGCAGTCAGGTAGCCACATCCTGTTCTCAAAGGGAAGATACATGCCTCAAATACAACCAAACTTATTTTTTTTACTAAAGGTGTTACACTTTGATGTACTTCTGATGTACTTGAAAAGTTATTGTTTACACTTAGCAACGTTATACACAGATGGAACGTACATAATGTTTCTTATGTTATGTGGATGTTTTTGTGTGGTGCTCAGTCTATATTTATTTATTTATTTGCAGCTCAATATGAGAATGAGCAAAGTGATTCTGCAGCTGTGAAGTACCACCAGCAAATCGAAATGATGAACCATAAACTGTTCGTCCATACACATTATCCATATGTGAGAGGTGGCAGCACGGCTGACATGTCTGAAGTAGGCCTACATACTCTTTGTTTTCCTTACCCAACACCCATGGTGGTCCTAAGACTCACCTATGCGTGACTACCATGCATTCATTGACAAACTGTCCTTGTTTCTGGCCATGTTCCACAAGGCTTAGAATTAGTCGATAATTCAACCCTCACTGTCCAACCAAACTGCAGGAAGCTGCTGCGTGTTTTAATGAAATTATTAAATTGGAAATGGGAAATAGTAGGCTACTATTATCAGACATGAATGCTAATCCCGATACTGTGGTCTTATAATTCTTATTAAGAAGGACCAATCAGAAAAAAAAAAAGACTAATAAGTAAAAAATATGAATATTAAATCGAATACTTAGTTAATAAAATGAGTTATTTTGAAATCACAAAATAGTCATTCCAACAGATAGTTATTGTTCTTGCCTAAATTAAACATATTACACAAAACTTTTTATTTTATTTGAAATTTATATTTGGAAAATGAATCAGCATTAGTGATATGCAACTTCGTTGTCCTTACTCCCACATACATACTCACACAAACCCATTACAGTGAGCTGACCATTGAAAGCACTGGTCAAACTTATCATTTAAAAATACCTTTACAAGATAACAAATAGTCTTGCCTTTATACTATAGGGTGATAGCACAGGAGCCATTAGCAACCAGCTTGCTAATTGCATACATTTGCACAGGAAGCATATTTATTGTTCTACATCTTATTGTAGTGGAACAGTTGAAAGAAATGTATACATATAATAGTATATAAGAAAATTGCACATTTCAACATAATTCACATTCATAAGAATACCCGGTACATTTTCAAATGTTATTATTAATGATGATGACACAACTTGATTCACTATGCCTTCGACACTAAATAAAATCATTATTATGTTTCATGTTATGGTTCAGGTTTTTGGCTCAAATACATCCATCTCGCCCGGGTAAATGCCAGATATACAGTTGAACCCCCCAAAAACAGTAAACATCTAACTATTGGAGAATTTTAGATTTTCTCTCATCAGGATATTGGAAGTACGTTTCTACTTGTTGAGTGAATTTGCCTCAGCCCGCTGCTGCAAACCAAGAACCAACACATTATGTTCTTACATTGTGTGTCAAAAACAGTTTGTGTTCGACTTGCAGCATCAGGCTATAGTGAGAGGTGTTGGTATGCACCAAAACTGTAAACTGATCAGTCTGTACGGCTGAGAAAATTCACTAAATGGAAGAGAATCCATCCCAATTAAGTCTTCCAGACTTTCTTGTAGAAAGGAAAGAACATCTTTATCCCTCTGAAGAAGGAAGGAAGGAAGGAAGGAAGGAAGGAAGGAAGGAAGGAAGGAAGGAAGGAAGGAAGGAAGGAAGGAAGGAAGGAAGGAAGGAAGGAAGGAAGGAAGGAAGGAAGGAAGGAAGGAAGGAAGGAAGGAAGGAAGGAAGGAAGGAAGGAAAGAAAGAAAGAAAGAAAGAAAGAAAGAAAGAAAGAAAGAAAGAAAGAAAGAAAGAAAGAAAGAAAGAAAGAAAGAAAGAAAGAAAGAAAGAAAGAAAGAAAGAAAGAGAGAGAGAGAGAGAGAGAGAGAAAGAGAGAGAGAGAGAGAACCATGACACAACCATATCTTAAGTACTTAATGGGAAGGACTTTGCTTGGAAAGAGATGGCTTTGATTTTTGGAGGGGTTGTAAATTCAATTCCCTTTCCTTTGTGCTGCCATCTCCCTCCCATTCAGGTGGAGCTGCTCTTCTGGCAGGCGGACAACAGTTTCTGGATCACGTCCACGGGGATGTGGCTATCCAGTGCCTTGCAGAGCTTGCCCACAGTGCAGCCCAAGCTGCCCTCCTTCATCCTCCAGCGCTCTAGCATCTGGTGCACCTTCTCCTGCAGCCCGTCGCGGCAGTAGTCGTGGTCCACCGCCTCCACCTCCACGTTGGTCAGACCCAGGCGTCGAGCGCAGCGCTTCCAGTTGGAGCCGATGTTGTCCCTCAGCAGGTCCAGGTGTTCCTCGGTCACCGCCTGGTCGTCTGTGGGGAACGGTCAGAAGAGATGGTGTGCTTCGTGTTCAGCCCCGAGGCACCACAGCCTTGGTGATAACATAACTGTTTGAAAAAGTGGGTTTCGTTCGAAACAGGTGAAAAGATACTGACCCCGCTCTATTCGCCCTTCCTGTTCTTGGCTCTGCTGAAATAACATAATTCTGGCTGTTGTTTGTGTCCCACTTCATATGGGAGGATACGGTTGCGCCGTGTGTGCTTTGGGCTTACAAACGCAGAGTTTTTTTGTTCGACCAGATGTACAGAAGCAACGTGCTCATGGATATTAGAGAGCGACAGTGACTTGGGGATGTTTGCCAAATGATACGTGAGGCAATGGAACGGTTTCTCTATTTGGTCAGCTGATGACCAAAAGCACACAACCGTTTTTTCCTTTTCTTCATGATGTGTTACACATCGTTGAAATATGGTCCACTAGTTCGATTCACTTTTAAATAACACAAAATTATGGCTTTATGGATGAATGGATTTCATAAATGTATCACATTTATGAAATACACCTTGTGAGATTTGTAATTAAGTAATGAACTTTCCTCTAATAGACTCTGTGCAACATAGTGTGATAAACTGTATATAACGAAGAGAAAGTGAACGCCACCCTTACCATATTTCAGGAGAGCCTGTTTGAGTTGCAGCATAGAGTAGGACGGCCCACCCAGACTGGAGTCTGAGCCCCTGATGCTCAGAGAGTTGTTATTACCAATCTGGATAGCACTCGCGTTCTGGATGTACAAACCCTGGGAACCTGTGGACACACACACACACACACACACACACACACACACACACACACACACACACACACACACACACACACACACACACACACACACACACACACACACACACACACACACACACACACACACACACACACACCATTGTCACTTCAAGAGGAACCTAGTCAGACATCTAGCATTTGCCGAAGAGCAGCAGAAACCAAAAAAAAAACAGGAGAACCAATCCCCTCCTTCAGCACCTGTATCCTGCAGGGGGCCGATCATGTTTGGGATGAAGCGGAGCCCGGCGGGGTAGTCGGCCGCCGCCGTGTCCGGGACCGGGTACGTCGGCCACGACTTCTGCCGCTCGTAGGCCGAGGCCTGCTCCGGAGGGACGAGCCGGTGCTCGGCGAGGGACGGGTTGCTGGACACGGTGGACTTGTGGTGAGACTTGGCCGAGGACGCCGCGGACGCCATCGACTCATAGAGGCCCACGTCGGGGTGGTAGCAGCCGTCCTCCGAGGGCTCGGCGGTCGCCGGGCGCACCGAGGACATCCCCGGGTGCTGGGGAAGCTCCGAGACGGCGCGTCGTAGCCGGGTGTGGTCGGGCTGGCTGGGGTCGGCCGAGTGCGGCTGGCCCACGAAGGTGTAGCTGCCGTTCTTGTGGTACTGCAGCTCCCTGTCCAGCTTCTGCTCCAGGCTGGTGGCGTGGGGCCCTGCCGCCCCCACCCCCTGGGCGTCCGTCTGGATGGGGCCGGCGGGCTCCTCGACGGAGGTCCGGCAGGAGAGGTAGTGGAGGTCCTCCACGCTGGCCTCCACGGGGCCCAGGGAGGGGCCAAGGGAGGGGCCGCTTCGGTCTGAGCTCAGCAGGGAAGCGGGGCCGTCTGCATGGAGGGATCAGTATTCGGATTTTATGCGTGCGCTTCTGGAGATGTGTTCTTCAGAAGCAACAACAATAAAAAGATAACAAGACTTAGCTAACAAATGTGACTTAGCTTTCAAATGCTTTTTTGGTTTTATTTCAACATCAACAATGAATCACTCTTATTTTACATCAAATATTGAACTATTTAAAAACATTCTTCTTCTTTTTGTTTTGCAGTTAGCCAATACGCGGATCACGTTCGTTCCGAACCGTGAGTGTTGATCCTAAGGATCACAGATCATCCGTGATCCGTTGCACCCCTAGTCATGACTGTACAGGCTTTGAATTCATTGATGAGAATATCACCTGCTGATGCAGACTCAGAGGGGATGGTTAGGGTTTTCAACTTCTCCACCAGCCCTTCGGGACCATCGTACATTTCCTGCGGGGTGTGTAGGTCAGAGGAATCAAGATCAGCATAAAGCGTATTGGTGGGGCCAAGGCAATGTTGTGAAGAGCCACTTTAAACAATTGCTATGCTTTGTTGTTTTCAATGAACATGACTGAACACAAGGTCATTTGACTACATAAAAATAACGTTTTAACATTTACATTAAGACATTTAGCCGACGCTTTTATCCAAAGCGACTAACAACAAGTACATTTCGTCAGGAGCAAGAGAAACACTTACCCTCAAATGATGGGAATCCTTCTCAATTAAGTCTTCGAGATTTTCCTTGTAGAAAGGTAGGAACATCTTGTAACCCTCTAGAGAGTGAAGGAGGAAGAGAGAGAGAAATAGAGAGGAGATCTGAGACTGACATAATGACATTAAGTTTGGTTGTAAGACATGACATTCTCCAAACATTGCACTGCAGACACTGTACATCTGGGCACCACAGCGGAAATACACTCATGGAAACAACATTAAACTTGTTTCTGAGAGACATGGCTCTTTAAGCAAATCACATGGATGATGTTCCAATAGTAGTAACATGGGCATAATTGATTAGCTGAGTTTCAGAAAAGTTTAGCAATTTTACACTACACTTATCACTACATATACTATACAAATAATAGTATATACATTCTATAATAATAATAATTATTATTACTACTACGTTATTAATATTATTCTTAATATTAGCATACAAATAATCGTTCTCTATCGAAAAAAATATATCAGAGAATACAAGATTGTATTATTTTGATATTACTTTAAAATATTTATGACACACACACACGCACACACATCGAAAATCCAAAAGAGGCGTACCCTGAAATGTGGGCCTAAGCTTCGGGTCCTTGTGCCAGCAGCTCTTCATGAGATCCACCATCTCGCGGGGAATGTCCTCCGCGATGAGGTCCTCCGCTGGGCGGTTTCCATTGCGGACACACATGCACACCTGGTTCTCGTTTCGGGCGTCTGGAGGGGAGAGGAACAACAGTGACTGGCCGCCCTGCTGGCCTGCTGGGCCCTACGATGCATTACTTCAAGGCTCACTGAGATGGACAACACAGGAAACAAATAGTATCCCTCCTCGTCCTTTCCTTTTATTTCTATTGCCGTCGGTCACTGTGTGAAGGTGTCACTGATGTTTGCAGCCACCCTCCACAAAACAACGAGCTGAACGCGATTTGTTTTGCGACACAACAAAAGAAAAGTACATTTGACAGACAAACAATAACATAGTAATGCACCCACAGAGCCCCTTCACTGAGAACCTGACCAAACCGCACCTTCCAATGGTGTTCACAGGCAACCAAGTATTCACCACTACATTTAGTTGTTGCTTTTTGTACAACAGGCTGTAATGGTTTAGACAATGATGGAGGTTGTCAGCATTTTCTAAACAAAAGCCATGCAATGGAGGGCTCACACCTGTAAGAACTCACTCTCGTAAGGGTCTCGGCCGGTGAGGATGACCCACAGCACGATGGCGAAGCTGTAGACGTCAGACTTCTCCGTGGAGCGGATGTTGATGTCCTCCAGGTGCTCAGGGGCCATGTAGCTCAGCGTGCCGGCCCCCTGGGTGCCCGCCGTGGCCACTGAACGGCTCTTCCTGCGGGACTCCTCTCGAGTCAGCTTGCTCCAGGACTCGCAAGTGGCCAGGCCGAGGTCAGCGATCTGGGATCGAATAGAGCGCACAACATGTTAAGTATTCACACGGACACACACGCCTCTCTCCACACACAGGTGTAACCCTGTGATGATTAAAGCATTGTCTACCTTGATGTGGAAGTCCTGGTCCACTAAGATGTTCTCCGGCTTCAAGTCCTTGTGTATGACATTATTTTCTGTGAGGTAAACCATTCCTTCCAGAATCTCGAGAACGATTCTGCCCCTGATCGATATTGGCACTGTAACCTGTGAGAAACCGATGGCAGGATATTTTACATGCTTCCAATAAAATATGAACCATCGCCAATCAACATACAGAAAATAAAACTGCAGTCTTACTGACTGTCATATTTACATGTCTTTTGTTTTGTTATTTGGGATTTCATTGCGTCTCATGCAGTACCTCCGCATACCCGCTAGAGGTCCGGTCGGGGACCACACAGAACACTGAACTATATAATATGATAACACGAATAGAATCCATACCTGTTGAAGCATGGACTTCAGATTGCCCATTGGTATGAGCTCCATGACCAGGGAGTAGTCCCCGTCCTCCATAATGACACCCAGAAGCTTCACCACACGCTCATGGCACAGTTGGATCATCAGGGCCCCCTCCTCCTGCAGCGATCTCTTACTATCTCTGTGAAGGTACGAGGAAATGATTTTTTGAATCAATAAGTAGCCTACAATTAAAAAAATAATAAAGCAAACAACCACGAAAGGTCAACAGTTACTGTGTATAGATACGCGTAAAACAAGAATTAAATTAAGTGGGTATTTTCTCGATGAAAAGAGGAACACCATGAGGAAAATAAAGTTAATAAAGTTAATGGCTTCAATGTAGGCATTCGTCATTTATGATTAGATAAGAGTTGATGAACTGGTCTACCACGTAATAAACATTCAACTCTAAACTAATTGAACCAGTGAATATACATGTATTATAAACAATAGATGCTGTAAGGAGAAGGGGATTTCCAATGTTGACGCGCACTGAACAGAGAACTCACTCGTTTCGAAGAAAGCCAGTGAACACAGACTTCAGGACCACAGGTCCGAGGGTTTTGTGGCGGCATAAGAAGACTTCACCGAATCCTCCGTAGTCGAGCGGGTCTTTGGTTAAAATATCAGCTGATCGGATTCGAAAAGTTTCGAGTGAACTGGCCATTATACGGGCCTGAAGTTCTAGGGAGATAGAGACAACACGTTTAACAAAGTAGGCTATATACTATATACACGCCATAACCGGAATATTGCCCGTTACATATTTTGTAATAACGTGACACAATTCAATTGCGATCCATTTTCTAAAGGGAGCTCAATGTGGGCGATTCGGTTTGTAGGAACAGAAGTCCAGGCGCAAGGGCTGCAAAAGTAAGCCAAACTTCTCCAACTACATTTTTTGACATTTACAATTAGAAACAAATATCGCTGTTATCAACATGTCATTGTGTTACGAGTACAGCAAATAATGAAGCAATGTATTTACCTATCTCATAGCAAAAATGTGAATTATTCCAAGAACGGTTCCGGGAAGGGAATCACTTCTGGTTGCAGAATGCGTAGTGAAACTATCACGGTCCAGCCCGACAAGTCAAGCGCCGAGCAGCACTTTGGATAACGTCACGCCACGCCACGCCCCAGGTGTGGCACTGGTTACGCTTGAGTCACTTGTTATTAATTAGCCTACCTTTTGCTAAGGGGGACATCGAGGCGCCAATGCTCGTGTCACTTGAACTTCCTCAAAGCAATCTGCATCGGCACAGTGTGTCAGAGCTTGTACCAGAAATTTCTCAGCACTAGCAAAAATGGTTTAAATAAAACATACAGGTAGGTCTAATCGTTTTTTATTCACAAGTGAATCCTAACACGTTGTCCTCTGTTAACCCAAAGTGTCGGGGCAGTGGCATTTAGCTTCGTCCTGGACTATTGAATTAACAGCCGCCATCATGTCTTCTAACCACCAGATGTCACTGGTAAGCATTTGCGATACAATCAGGAAGAACCTTTTAAAACCCAATGGGGCTCTGCGCGCCCAATTACTTCTTGCTAATCGACGCTTGCAATTTACAAACAGTAAACGAGTTCAGCATGATTCACTAGTTAGGACGAATGATGGAGTGATGTATCATTCCTGTGTATCACTCACTGCAAATAGATATGCAACGGCTGAAAACAACACATAATGAACTGATTCTGGGATTTCGATTGACATTATTAAATTGATTAATTTATATCCATTGTAGGAATATTTTCATTTGTTGCATATTCATGTTTTAATTTGTTTCGTCCGTTTTTTCCTTTTTCCTTTTATTATTCGAAACAGCGCATCCACAATGCGCAGACTCCCGGCCGCTGAGGGGCGACGTTAGCAGGAAACACAAACAGAGGAGCTTTGAAAAACATGGCTGCGTGCAGGCTGGCGTGTTCGCGGGGGTTGAATGCCCTTTATTCAACTCTTGGAGCACCAAATCAGGTGACAATCATAACGTTTGTATTGATTGTTGTGTGATAGTTACCTCTTTCTAGTTTATATCTTATTCGTTGACAGACATATTGTGTCGATCCCAAAGGAGCCTTGACAAGCAATTGTTGACCTGCAATGACAAATGACAAATACAGTCCATACATATGTGTATTTAATTATCTTATCATATTACACCCGAAAAGTTTCATGACAAGTTCAATTATAATCAATTACGAGTTTCACTGCTTGATGCCTAGATGTAGCTTTCCTGCCTGGTCACTCACCGAAAACAGCAGGGATGTTTAATTATATTGCAATTGCTAAACGATTCTTTGTAGGCCCTGACGAGCTGCTGGGGTCGGGTGCAACAAGTTCGATCTTACTATGTGGACTGGAGGATGCTAAGAGACGTCAAGAGAAGGCAGATGGCGTTTGACTATGCGGACCAGAGAGTACGAATCAATGCTCTGCGGAAGAACACTATCCTGCCCAAAGAGCTTCAGGTAGGTCATTTTTGAAACACAGTAAGG
The DNA here is from genome assembly GCF_026213295.1 of Gadus chalcogrammus. NCBI lineage: Eukaryota > Metazoa > Chordata > Actinopteri > Gadiformes > Gadidae > Gadus > Gadus chalcogrammus. The sequence continues at coordinate 7,681,426 of NC_079419.1, read as the reverse complement.
ATCAAATTGCTTTGCAGACTAAATGTTTGTTAGTGTTAGTTATGGATTGCCATGACTAGAAATATGTTTAAGAGAAACAGGTGCAACGTTGTTTTTCTCACTATATGCACACAGTCCATTCGATGATATGATTAGATGACACCATGCTATAATCCTTACTAAGTCAAGACAACTATTCATAAATCCCTCTGTATCATCTATCTGCATGGCTCCGGTTAAACCTTGAGGATTTTAATTTCAGAGAAAAGTACTAGGGATATTATGAGCCATTATAGCGGAAGCTGTCAATCACATTTGGCAAGTGTTAACCTGGCTTATAGAGACGACGCTGAAGTTGGCATCCGATTCGCAGCATCCGATTCAGCAGCTGGTCCACTTTAAATCGGTCCTGATTGAAAACCACTACACCTAGACTCTTCAAATCTGGACTAAATTATCACAGTGAGGCTATACATTATAATAAACATAGTTACAGATTTGTGAAACCTTTTTTCTATTTGTGAAAATGCAATACAGGCTCATTTTAATGCTTTTTAGGGGTCCAGACTGCATTAGAACGGGTCCTGATTAAAAACCACTACACCTAGACTCTTCAAATCTAGACTAAATTATCACAGTGAGGCTATACATTATGTAAAACATAGTTTCAGATTTGTGAAACCTTTAACCTATTTGTGAAAATGCAATGCGGTCTGGACCCCTAAAAAGCATTCAAATAAGCCTGTATTGCATTTTCACAAATAGGGTAAAGGTCTCACAAATCTGAAACTATGTTTTACATAATGTCACATCACTGTGATAATGTAGTCCAAATTTGAAGAGTCTAGGTGTAGTGGTTTTCAATCAGGACCGATTTGAAGATTCTAAGTGGTTTTCAAGCCGAATCGGTTGCTGCGAATCGGATGCCAACTTCAGCGTCGTCTTATAGAGCTTGTTTTAACACTTGGGAGATCATTTCAAGAGGAGATATTCCTGTCCAATTGACATCCACAATCACAGAAGGAAAATATGAATCATTAATAAGTAATAGTTTTAAGTACATAACCATACAATAATTCACACATGCATTGAGCATTCATACTGTCTCCTAGCAACTCCATGGTCTGAATCAAACGACCTGTTTTTTTTAATATACATTTCTTATTTTAAATTCCCCCAATGACTTGTGCACTGCCTCAAAATGTGTGTTCTTACAGGAAGTGGCGGACAAAGAGATCGCGGCGCTGCCCCGGGACAGCTGCCCCGTGAGGATCCGCAACAGGTGTGTGATGACCTCGCGACCCCGCGGGGTCAAGCGCAGGTGGAGGCTCAGCCGCATCGTCTTCCGTCACCTTGCAGACCACAATCAGATGTCCGGGATCATGAGAGCCATGTGGTGATTGTATACGAGCCGGGTGGCCGAGGAGAGGGTGGCTAGCTGAACACGGGCCGGAACCATAACCGGCGGACGGTTGCTCGTTTTGGGCCTTTCTCATCTTGTGGATAAATATGATTGCAATATCATTCCACAGAGTACCTTGGTGTCCATCAGGACTAGGCACCAGCCTATGTAACATGGATATTGATGGGCTGGTATTTGGTTTCTCCACCATAATGTTGTCATGTATTCATTCTCATGCCAGCCTCATGCATTGCCACTTGCTCTCTCTCAATTTGAATGGATGATTACATGTGTTTGTTTGACTTCTTATTTATGCATACATGTGAAATAAATGTACATAATGTTACCATTCGTAATGTTCATTCAAACTGATTCAATAGCCCAGAGAGGGAGATTGAGTTTTGCTCCAAAGGCCGTCAGCACTCTCCCCAGGAACCCAACCAAGTTCAACACACTGCCCCGCTTATGCACACACATAGATATAGCAACTATGCATATATATTTTTCCATTGTTTCATATTTTTGTTTATCAAGCAAGGCAAATATTTTATCTTATTTACAATAAATATTGTGTCTTATTTGGTCAAAACACACACACAGACACACATTTTGTAAGACAACAAACCCACTGTGAGGACCTCACCGGGACAAAGGGGCTCCTGCTTGTTATTTTCGTTGTGTTGTGCTGTTTAGTCTTTGAGAATCGGGAATGACATTTGAACATCGATTTTATAAAGACACACTTAAAGTATGAAAATGGAAATGAGTAGCAGGAGCAGTCCGAATGAGTCATTTAAATGACAATCAGGGTCAATTATCTCCATAAAGAATATACGAAAGGGCCCAAACTAATGTGTTGTGATCACCGGCCTGGTGATTTTAATATGCCTGACCTCCGATACACACACACACACACAAAATTAATTTCTTAATTTTGAAAAGCAACAAAAATTATGTGTTACTACTATTTATTATTTTTGGGGGATTTTTGTATATTGAATGCTGATACACTTCTTATTAATTAAATACCATTTGGTTTAGCACAACTATACGCACACAAGCACACATACACACATACACACACAGGAAATCAACTATCTATTTATCAGAAACATAGATTAATGTAGGCACATTCTGTTAGGTCAGCTCTTATTATAAGCTCTGACTCAATACTGAATTACATTTTATTTCCCACTTACTAGAATGAGCATGCCAAATACTATATACACAATCCTTGTTTCAAAATGTCCTAAACACACCTGTTGTACACAGAGTACTATAATCCTCCCTATATCAGCCATGGTCCACTGTCTCATGTACATGATATAAAGAAATAGATATAGGTGATATGAGTATAGAACAGTAGAACTGACCTTGATCCAGACTCTGAGATGTGACCGGTCCAAGGGATGGAGCAGCAGTCAGTGAGAGGGTTTGAGCTAAGCTCCTCTGGTTTTAAGCTCCTAGGACGGGTTGGGGTGGTGAGTCAAATTAAGGAAGCAGCCACTGCTGCCACACACTGCTGGAAGCAACCACTGCTTCTTCCCTAATCAGTCTCTCTCTCTCTCTCTCTCTCTCTCTCTCTCTCTCTCTCTCTCTCTCTCTGGTTCTCTCTCTTTCTCAGTCTCTCTGTCTGTCTGTCTCTCTCTCTCTCTCTCAGTCTCCCTTTCAGTCTCTCTTTCAGTCTCCCTGTCTCTCAGTCTGTCTGTCTCCCTGTCTGTCTCCCTGTCTGTCTGTCTGTCTGTCTGTCTGTCTGTCTGTCTGTCTGTCTGTCTGTCTGTCTGTCTGTCTGTCTGTCTGTCTGTCTGTCTGTCTGTCTGTCTGTCTGTCTGTCTTAAATTAAAAGTGCTTTATTAGCATGACTGTTTGAGTACAGTATTGCCAAAGAAATATTCATGTTAAACAAGAATAATTGCACAAATAACAGATTGGTTACAAATAATTAAGCAACATCAGTAATGTGGATGTATGTTAGTATCTTAGAAAATAAAGATTAAAATGTGTGTTTTATACACCAACAAAGTTATAAACAAAGTCAGACTGAATCTCTCAGGTTATGACATTTCAGGACATTTGCGCTTCCAGGGCAGCAGAAGGACCTTCACCAAGAAAAATTGCAATGTTGTCCTTATGTTCTATGTCTTCAAAATTCAGAATGTATATTTGTAATTTGGTGGATTTAAAATGTTTTTTTTATGTAAATAAAAAAGGAAGTGCTCCTCTGTCTCAGCCTTCTCTGCCTGACAGTGACCACAAGACCACATTCGGTGATCCCTCAGCAGCGAGGTCATTCTGTGTCCTTTATATTCCTGTTTCCACTGCAAGAATGTGGACTGGGTCAGGATTTGCCTCTGATTCACGTGTTGGCTCAGCTTGGTGTCTGTCAGCGTCAGCACCAGCAGGCTCGATAGAGGTGCACTAACTATTTTCCACTCTTTTTAACCAAGCAGTCTAGGTTTCTTCGTGTGGTGGTGGTTGCTCTCTCAGTCTCTCTCTCTGTCTGTCTCTCTGTGTCTCTTTCTGTCTCGATGATTTTGCATGCGTCTAACTTTATTAGTGTGCTGAGGTTCAAGTACACGCGGAACTAAATAAAATCGGAGTCGGTCGGACGTAATTTCATGTAACTCCCAGGCTAGTCGATTTGGCTATCGGGAAGGTTACTGCAGAAAAGTGTAAAAGGAAAGTTTAGCTTCACAGGACATCACTACAAAACCGCAATGGACCTTACCGAACAGGTACCTTTGGTTGTTATACCTCCTTAATATGTGGATAGAGAAACTGAACAGTGATTCCTTGTGGAAGTATAATACGACGCAGTACAGCGGTCGGTAGCTAGCACATTGATAGCGACCGACACACATATACAATTGTCATATTTGATCTCACTCGGATCGAAAGTGAGGTTGATCTTCGTTATCCTTCAACTGATTGGGATTTTAATTTATGTCCTTATTGCATGTCCGAAACGGTTGAGTAATTTTTTTTTATATTGGTGGTTAACGTGCAGTTTGACTCTTTGGAATAATTGGCGGCACACTAACTAGAATATCCTGCTACCCCACTCCGATATTTCTGGAGCTATAAGCTCGATAATTAGACACACTCAAACACGAAGCACAAAAACCATTGGTATTGGTAATTGGTTATTCCATAGTACTGTACTATACAATTTTTATACTCTTTACTCTTTTAAGTGCTTTAAATTATATATTATATTATACCGTTCATAATCTTTATTTTAAGGTAACCAGTGAAATTGTTTTACCTTGGTTGCTGATGATAATGATCCGTAATTATGATAATTGTTTTATTTAAACATGATAAACGAATTTTTTTAACTTGTATGGTCTTATGATGCACATGGTTATGCAAGTGGTAAATCAGGAGTACCTCTTATAATATATTCATATGCAGAGCGTATGGTAACAGTATTGTCAGTGAATTTATGTAATCAGTTAACTAGGGAAATCTCGCACCTGCCAACAACATTAATGCCAATGCTGACTATTGTCTTTTCAGTGCTGTTGTCATGAAGTTTGGTATCTTGTTGACCCCAATTTAGATAAACCAACTGGAGGCAGACTTGCAGGAGCTGGGGTCTCTCCTTGCAAAGGCTGAGAGGAAGAGGGTGCAGGAGTTGCTGAAAGAGGAGCAGAAGAAGGTGGAGAAGGAGATCACAGCTAAACGTCAACAGAAGGAGCAACAAGCCAGGAGAGTGGCAGAGCCCACAGCTGCCACCAAAGCAGCATACACCGTCAAAATCACTAACTACGGTGTGTCATTTTCACTCTTTGGACTTGCATTGGACTTTTAATTCCAAGGGTTGCCCTGAGACTAAAAGTCATTTTCATTGTCTGTCTTCTCATTTCAGGGTGGGACCAGTCTGATAAATTTGTCAAGATTTACCTCACATTGAAGGGTGTACACACAATTCCAGCAGAAAATGTGGGGGTTGAATTTAAAGAAAGGTATGTTGAGAAAAAATGGGTCTTTGCAGATTTAAAGGAGTCTCTTCAAAAAGCTGAAGCATCTTTCGCTTTTTATCTTTTTGATTTTCTACAGGTCATTCTCTGTTCTGGTCAAAGATCTGGACGGAAAGAATCATCAGATGACCATTCTAAATTTACTGAGCCCCATCGATGCAGGGGAGAGCTGTAAAAAGGTGACTACGAGCCCTTCTAAATTAGTCTGTAAAGGTTATTTTAGATAAAGGTTGTTTATCATTTGGGTTTGGCATTGGTCAAATGCAAGTCATACTTTGTCCACTGGGTGGCATTGTATCTATTGTTTTGGCATTGTATCTGTTGTTTTCATCTTGACACCACTTATCTATTATACAGTGGAATTTCAATGCTTTCTTGCCGTAACTGCCTGTAATGTCATTATTTAATTTATTACTAAAATAATTGATTTATTATCCCAACAGATAAAGACGGACATGCTACTCATCATGTGCAGGAAACAGACATCGAAGAAATGGGAGTGTCTAACACAGATTGAGAAGCAGAGTAAAGACAAGGAGTAAGCTGATCATTACTGTATTTATGTAATACACTATAGCCAAATAATTGAACTGTCATTGTTAAGTTTAATGTGTCTTTAGTGGATTATGGTAATTGTGCATTGGAGAAATAACCTTTTATACAGTTGGTCTTTAGACACGGGTGGTTTAAGACAAGTGTTATGCTTATTTTTGTACCCTTTGAAACGATTTCTGGGCTAATTATGTAGGCTACCAGCCAGCTACATCCATTACCAGCAGCACATTTATGTTACTAGAGATGGTGGGTCTAATCTTCAGGTGGATGTGGTCTGTGCCACCATGGAAACATTTATCCTTATTGGCCCCGTTTAGCCCCTAGCGTCCTGCAGTCCTTTACCGTATTGACAACCAAACACCGGCCCACACACACACACACACACACACACACCGTAGCCTCTACTAACCCGCCTCCCCTCCTCTTCCAACAGCAAGCCGGCCCCGAACGAGACCGCCGACCCCAGCGATGGGCTGATGAGCATGCTGAAGAAGATCTACTCCGACGGGGACGACGAGATGAAGAGGACCATCAACAAGGCCTGGTCCGAGTCCCAGGAGAAGAAGCTCAAAGGAGAAGACATGATGGACCTCTGAGCTGCGCTCTTCTTGCTCCCTCCCTCCCTCCCTCCCTTTCCCTGGGTCTCCACGGCAACGCGATGTGTCACACAAGGGGTCGTGATGGACCTGTATGGTCGGAAGCTGGATTGGCTGTCGTTTGAGATTCGGATGCATGTGTCGACGATTGCATTTTGTTTTCTTTTTATTTAATTTTTTTACATGAAACTGTGATGTTTTTGATTTGGGTTGAGGCTGGGTCTGCGTTCGCATCTCTCTGTGTGGCATCATTGATGTGGTCCATAAATGGTAGCATGGCTTATTCCAACTGTACGTTTTATCTCATAGTAATGAAAACGGGGATGCAAATATGATAGTGATGACATTGCTATGAAGAATTCATTCCAGTGAATAGCACATATCCCAAGATAAGGAAAACGTGTGAAATCCATACATACATCCGTTATGTATCATGATTCAATCTTCCTGATAAATAACATGACCAGAAATGTATAAAATTAAATATCAGACATTTTAATGTTTGTCAAAGTTGACCTGCTGTCATTCTGACCAAGTTGAATCCGGACATTGGCCTAGTAGTGATCCATAGTAACCTATCATTCGCCGTATGTGCCAGACAGTCCCTTATCATTCCTTCAAACCAGTCCTCTCTTGGATTAATGCAAATTAATGCTCATATACTGCTTGATTCACAAGTACTACCTTTTGTATTGAGGTGAACTTGATGAAATCCTACTTGAATCTGTTGAAATGTGATGGTGTTTATAAAACCTGTGGCATTCCATAAATGATTTGGCTACTATTAAAACAATGCACCATATTCTAATATCTGGCTTTTTTATGTTGACTTCTGTCTTAATTGCTGGCCATTAATGTGATTCAGTTCTTATTTGGTAAGATGATGTCTGATTATTTCAGATCTGAATGCATATTTTTCCTCAACGTCCACCAGGGGGCAACAGTGACTGTTACGTACTATGATGAGCGCACCAATACGTATGTGTAACCTCATGCGTAATCGATTTTAGTGTAGTTCTAAGGTATAATGGATTTTCTATGAAAAAATATAGCATATTTGAATATCATACCCTCTTCGTGTCTCAAACTTTATTGCAAACATAAGTAATTGTCATTGTTCCGGCGGGCTTATACAGTTGCTAGAATCATTCATAATCGTCCAGGCCTGATAAATGACTATCCCGCAGTAAGTCCGATGCTTTTATCTCTTTGTTAAGGTTCATTCATAATTTTAAATCGAGCTTGGAGGGGGAGGGCGGTGCGTTGGGTTTGCACAGCTGTTTCTTCGGGAATATGTCTGGACAAATCGCCACGACTTTCTCCAAAAGTGCACCACCTTTTTACCCGCCCCTCTCTCTGACGTCAGCTCCCAGTTGATATATCCGCCAGAGCGTTCTGCCCAGGCAAGTCAGATGGACTGGAGTTGATTGCCACCAACGCGTGATTTGCAGAGCGGACAATCGTAAAGGATATTTGGACATAAGTATTTCCTAATTGCGCTACATGGATACCGGTTGTTTCAGCGCTGCTCAGCGCCTTTCGTGCCACGCCATGAATCCAGATTTACTGAAACCTTGTCCGGAACATGGACCACCACAACCAGCTGCTCCCAGGATGAAACCCAACAGGAATAAAACCGAGCAGATCAAACCCGAGCTCGCTCCGGTGGTGACTGATCCAAAGACGGGCAGATCCTACAGTAAAGGAAAGCTCCTGGGGAAGGTAGTCTTAATTTTCCTAATTTTGATTTTGATATCAGTAACCCTATTTTGTCGACATAAGACAATTGGATTGTTGGATGAGGCTGTCATTTAATGACGAGTCGTGTCAATGGCATTTGAACGACTATGGATAACGTACATTAATGAACGACGTCAATTGGATCACAAATAGTTGTACCCCAGAGCCGCGATCTTTAGACCGGGGAACGACCTCGTGTTGGACATGACCAAACACTTCCACCGCTCCGCGCGTCACTGCTGAATGAATCAAGCTCAAGGTGTGCCCGCCGTTCGCGTAAATGTAGGGACCCAATGCCCTGATCTGCTAGTATCTAACGAATGGGATTTTAATGATAGCCCCTCACACGTAGGCCGACCCATCGAAAAGCCATTGTATAAAAAAACGATTGATTTTGCCATCCCCTCCCACAGCGTCATCCTGTCTAACCGAGAAATGCGAAGAATCGCGATATTGTTTGAATTATTTACAGGATGAAATTGCGATGCGCGATGATGGAGCAACTGTTACCAACGTGTTGCTCGACACCGATGCGCTCCGTCGGGCAGCCGGCCAAGTCTGTTCTGTTCCCTGCCGCATAGCTTAGAATCTCTTGTCAATTTCACGGTTAATGAATGCAGTAAATCCGTCTGCTACATCCCCCCCCCCCCCCCCCCCATAGGTCCTCCTAGAGTCTTAATCACACATTTAACTGTCGATGACTAAGGATAACGCACGGTGGTCCTTCCTCATTTACTGTCTGCTTCAGTTAATGTGTCTGCACGTGATTCCAACAGTCATGTTGGACTCACCTAAACGTTTGTCATATCTCCCGTTTAGGTGACATGTCTTCAATGGGCTGTCTATCGATAGATAGGAATCCCTTTGTTTCGAACCGTCTTGTGTTTGTGTCGGGCCTTGCAGGAAGACGATGTCATCACTATTGAGCTTTAATCATGTTGGTTGTTGTCAGCTATCGATCCAGACAAAGCCATGCTAGTGGGGGTCATTGCAGATTTCCAACCTGCTGCTTTCCAATCTGACCGTTCGTGGCCGTCTTTTTTTTTTTTTTGTCTGGACCAGGGTGGGTTTGCACGATGCTATGAGATGACTGACCTGACGAGCAACAAAATGTATGCAGTGAAGGTGATTCCACAGAGTCGGGTCTCCAAACCACACCAGAGAGACAAGGTACGCTCTTCATTTTTCAATGCTTAAACTACGCAAATATTTGGTGCTGGAGAGGCCCCCTACTTCCATTTTGTATCACTCATTCGAATCCCAATGCTATGGTGTTGCGCCAACAGATCACGAATGAGATTGAGCTCCACAAAACCCTGTCGCATAAGCACGTGGTGAAGTTCTCCCATCACTTCGAGGACCAAGAGAACATTTACATCTTCCTGGAGCTCTGCAGTCGAAAGGTGGGTTCCGTGTGCGGTCGGCTATGGAGCCCCTTTCCATCTCCAAACAGCCTTTATCCCGTGGTTTGTTTGTTTCTCACTGAATAATGCCAATGATTAATTTCCGCACTGTGCCAGCAAGAGTACCCCCTCCGACCTCCTCCTCCCCCCCCCCCCCCACCACCACCACCACCACCCAAAGCATACCTCAGTCTTTCCCTGGCCGTCCGCCAATACAGGATTGATTTCACTCAAGTCCTATACCCACTCTCCCCTCAGCAATTCATCAGCATGCCTTGCGAAACTGCCCCATGGAAGTGAGCGTGTTGTGTATGCCAGCGGCCTGGTTCATGCCAAGGGAGGAGGCGATGGCTGTGGGTCTCATGGGTGGAGGTGTGACCCCACGTTCATTACACCCTATCCTTGTCTCTCCACAGTCCTTGGCGCACATCTGGAAGGCAAGGCACACACTGACGGAGCCGGAGGTGCGCTACTATCTACGGCAGATCATATCGGGCCTAAAGTACCTTCACAACAGAGGCATCCTCCATCGAGACCTCAAACTAGGTATGTAGCCCACGTAACGCAACTACGGGGGTCACGGGCCTCCGTCGTGGCGTGGGACACGCTCTAAATGGCGAGTTTCCCTTTAAGTGAGCAGTAGGTAGTTTATGTGGGATGCTCGTTGTGTTTAATTGATTTAGCGGGGAATGTGTGTGGTGTAATCCATGTCGCGTTGTGTTGCGCGTTGTAAAGGCAGCCCTGAATGTAGGCCGGGGGGTTCGGTATGCGCTACCTGGTCAGAATGCTGACTGGACGCATGGCTTTGTTCCCCTTGTTCCAGGCAACTTCTTTATCAATGAGAACATGGAACTGCGGCTGGGAGATTTTGGCCTGGCAGCTAAACTGGAGACTGTGGAAATGAGGAAAAAGTGAGTTATGTTCGTGAAATCGGTTGTAATGTACGAGTATGCAATGTGTATAAAAATACCCATTGTCACACTACACGATTCCAGTTTGAAGCTTCCATGTGTTAAAGCATGCGCATGAAAAACTTCAAGTTCATTGTCATTATCCAAACTATATCTGTGAGTCAATATTTTCTAAGCTATTAGTAAAATATACCCTAGTGTTATTCTCAGTGAACAGACGTACGATCCACACCACACACAATAGAATTCCTTTCTTTCACTTGAGGAACTTATTTCTCACCACAGGTGTGTGTGTGGGTTTGTCCCTCCCCCAAAGTTCATCCAGTACAAACAATGACCAGACAAAACAGAGTTTTGCTTTTGTGTCCCAGGACCATCTGTGGAACGCCCAACTACTTGGCACCCGAGGTCCTCAATCGACAAGGACACGGCACCGAGTCTGACGTCTGGTCGCTGGGCTGCGTGATGTGAGTCTCTGGTTATTTACTGTGTGAGGACACACTGGTTCTTTGTGTGTGTTTGTTCTCTGAGCACTTGTGCTACTTAACTGTTAATTTGCTTGCGTTTTTTTATTTTTTTTGAAGAAGCTAAAAAAAAACTATACTAATTTATATTAAAAAAAAAAATTTTTCCATTGATTTCAGTATTTTTTTTTTCCTAAATGTTTAGTTCAGTTGAGCAAATACAATGTTTGCTGAACTAACAGAATTGTTATTTTCCCCCCGGGCCAGGTACACGCTGATGTGCGGCAACCCTCCCTTTGAGACGCTGGACCTGAAGGAGACCTACAAGTGCATAAAAGAGGTCCGCTACAACCTGCCCTCCAACCTCTCTCCGGCCGCACAGAAGCTCATCAGCGGCGTGCTGCAGAAGGTGCCCGCCAACCGGCTCAACCTGGACCAAATCCTCGGCCACGAATTCTTCACCAAAGTATGCAAAAAATGTGCCCTTTTGTGTTTTCTCTGTGCCACCAGAAAGGAATTTCTACAGGCTATATTCAGTTAGTTTGCGGTGAGCGTTTTGGCTAGTAGCCTGTGAATGATTCCTAGCGCTAATAATTTTGGCCCATTCTCACCAACTGTTGACTAGCATAGTTTAATCCAAACATGCACAGTATCGGTGGGATAATGAACAAGTCCTGGTATTTTCTTCAGACGGGACTAACATTGATGCTGTGAGCTTCAAGAATTTAGCAATTGGAAACAATTCCACCAAGGCCTCTCCGACTTGAGCAGTATTTATTTAGTAATTGCGGAAAGCCCTTGTTTTCCGAATGGGAGCAGCAGACCCTGGAGAACGTTTGCGTCTTACCTCCCAGCTGTAGACCTCCTTCTAGAAGAGCGTGATCATTTATTTATAACGCAGAGCGACCCGTCGCCCTGTCCCTGGTTGTTTGTCTTGGTGCTGGGTCGCTGACTCCATTCTGGCCCCTCTGTGTGCAGGGTTTCACTCCAGACAAGCTCCCCGCCAGCAGCTGTGTCATGGTGCCTGAGCTCCATCCGCCCAGCCCGGCCAAGAAATTCTTCACCAAGATGGCAAAGAGTTTCTTCGGCAAGAAAAAAGCCAAAGGTGAGGGCCTACTTGTGTTGCCGAGTCAACGTCCCATTTCCCCCACCCCCCCCTTATCCTTTTTAAATGTAAGCTACATTTAAAAAGGATAATGCCAACATTGAACGTTAATGTTGTAGTTTATGATCCCGTCGTTCTAGTGGATTGATTGATTGGATTCATTCAACAGCGGAGAAGATTCCATGCGACGACAAGGACGAGAAGGATCTCTCCAGGCTGGTGTCGGGGATTGTAAAATGTTCGATCAGTCGACAGATCAGCTACAAAACAGTCGGATCGAACGAGGTAATGACCTTATTTTGCTGCCATTGTATTTTTATGGGGTAGAAGCTTATTTGAAAGTGGTGTTGGTTTTATGCTCCGTAGCGACTGGGGTTTAGCCGTTTGTTCGTTGCATGCTGAAGGGAGAGTACCTGATGTGTTTGCGTTGGCAGACGCACGCACATCCCTTCTGAAACCGGGAGATGTGTTACTTCAAAGGTTACAGCACAGCCTCTTAATTAACACCTTCACTCTGCCTTTTCGTTCACGCTCGGCAGTTTTTCTGGGAAATAGTGTGAAATAAAGTCGTGAAGCGTTTTTTTAATTAGTATAAAAATGTTATGTAACTAGACTTGTACTGAGTCAAAATTATAAAGGCGTTTGATAATGACACTTGGCTTCCAGTAAATTGAACCAATGGGAAGAACAAAAAATGTCTCCCAATCAGAAATACTTAATTTATCCTTCTGGGGAAATTGCGGATAAATAATGTGTAGTTTGTTCTCTGGAGAGCTTTTAGTTGCAAGATGCCTTGTTTTTAAGCTGCAGTGTAATAAGCATATGCTGTTCTTGGCATTTGTTTATTTTGGCTACTAGACAAATAAAGTGAAAAAGTACCTGGGTGTTGACAGCTAGCTGACCTACTTTATTTTTCCAGCAAAAAAAAAAGATCCAGTATTGCTGAATCATGGCACTTATGTTTTTATTTTTTTAATTAAGCGTCAGGCAAGCCAAGATGGCAGCTGGCAGTGTCTTGTCACCCTTGTCTGGGTGGCTATTTATAGCGCTCTTGTGATTCCATTACGACAGTTTAAGTTGGTTTTCTTCCCCAATTATCCTATTAAGTAAATCGATCAGGAAGTCTCCCTTCCATTTATTGATTTGATGTGGACCCTTCTCTTCAAATCATTATCTTGAGTGTAAACACATGACCCGAAAAACAGGTTGTCTTTGCCCCCCGTCAGCATGTTGTCAACCCGCATTGTGTTTGTGTGCCAGGTGGCCTCTCCTGCCGGTCAGCTGGTGAGCTCGTTGCCCCTGGAGCCCACACCAGCTGAGGAGGAGTCCAGGAAGTCTGTCTCGCGCTCCTTCAAGGGCACCATGGCCAGCAGCGCAGAACGTAGGTTAAAGCAGCGCTGTAGAAAATGCACGCCATTTGCTCATGGGTTCATTCCATAGGTTTGCTTCTGAAATGGTTGCCGTTCTACTTTTGAAGGGTTTGATAAGCCGCTTGTGGATTATTATTACATTTGTTCCATGACTTTGTTTGAGTAAAAATGGCTCGTGTGTTGGCGGATGGCTCATGTCTTTGACAAATGGCTTTTTGTTCCTCCTTTTGATTGTTGCTGTCATTCCATGTCCCTATACCAGGTCACTAGCTTGCATTGCCTAGCTAGTATCACAAAGGCTACTTGAAAAAAAAAAAAAAAAACATTTCTGACTTCCTTTCCCCTTGCTCTCCTTTCAGCGTGTGAGGATGGCTCCACCCCTGCAGCTGTTGCTGAATCGGCAGCTAAAGTCCTCAACACATGCCTGTCAGCCATGCCCGCAGGTAGGCCAAATCCCCCACTCTTCCTACCAGCATTGCAGAATTGAAGCACGCACTGCAACAACATGCAATAAAAAAAAAAGAGAATAAGCCACAGCAATTACAAATATGCATCTCGTAAATGCATTTACTATCTCTGAACCTGACCAAGTAGAGTATTCAACCACTCTTCTATTGGTACATATACATTCTTCGGGGGCCTTGCTGATGCTGCTTAAAATGGTTCTCATAGATTTACTGCAGATGGGAGTCTTTTTTTTTTTTTCTTCTGCGCTGTCTTGATGCGTTTCTTCCTTCTCCGGCGAAAAGTTTGGTTATGTAATTGCGTTCTCTCTAGGGACGGGAGATTGCAACATTCTAAAACAGGGCTACAGAAGTGGGACTGGCTTTTAGAGTAACGCATTGAAAGTGGAATCAAAAGCGACTCTCCAGTAGTCCGGGATACAAATGGCATAGGGAGTGGCTTTGCAAGTGAAGTAAAAGGGGGTGTTAAATGTCGCGTTTACACTAAATAACAAACAGCCATTGTCAGTGTTTTACTCTGCCCCGGTGCCCAGTTTTTTTCGTTTCCTTTGCTTGGGGATACATTTTATTTATTTTTGAATTAGGTCCGTTCCCCCCCTGTCTCTTAACTCGTGTTGAGGCACGAGTGGGATGACTCCTTCAAATCGTCCTTCTTTTACATACCATTTATTTTCCTTTAATGTTCCAAATTAACTGACCCGATCTCCCCTTACTACATTGTAATCACATTGCGCATGGCGTGTTCTAACCTTCCATTGTTGTCTCCCCCTCCCCCTCCTCCCCTCTCCTATTAATCTCCTCCCCAGCGACAAGAAACCCCCCGTGTCTGTCCAGACCCGAACCCTTCTTGTGGGTGACCAAATGGGTCGATTACTCAAACAAATATGGCTTTGGCTACCAGCTGTCCAACCATAGCATTGGCGTGCTCTTCAACGAAGGAACCCACTTTAGCCTCTGTGACCAGCGCAAGTAAGGGTCTACTCTTATCGTCGCCGTGTTTGTCGATGACCTAAGGGCGTTGGTTTAACAAAAGTAGTCTGTAGACCGCTGCAGTTGACCACCTGCACAATGGCTCTATTCAGGTTGGGGGGGGGGGGGAGAAGTAAAACAGCCATTTTGGATTTGGCCCTGGAGACTTGTATGTTGTGGCGTAACTAACGGCCGTTTGTTTTCTTCCTGAACAGCACTATCCACTACTGTTTGACCAACAACAAACACTTCACCTTCCAGACCAGCGCTCTGCCCGAGCAGCTCCACAGCCAGAAGCAGATCGTGGAGCTCATGGCCAACTATATGGAGCAGAACCTGATGGAGGTGAGGCCGACTGGAGTGCTTTTTCGCACACTTTAGTTAAAAATTGTCTGAGTGGGTTTTCTAGAGGCCGACTTTGACCTTCAAAACACGGGGAAAACACTGCAGTGATGTAATGTAAGCTGATGTTGCCCCCACCCCAGGGCGGAGACCTGCACTGTGAGGACCAGGCCTCCTCTAGCCCACCCCCGCTGCTGCTGCAGTGGGTGAAGACGGACCACGCGCTGGTCATGCTCTTCAACAACGGCACCCTACAGGTTCGAACCGACAACCCCTCGACAATATTTTTCAACACTTTTTTTATTTATCTTTATAAAGACTACAAACTAAAAAATGCGTGTCTCCTGCGTTAAACTCTCCACTATTAACCCAACGTTCCCCCCCCCCAAATCAGGTGAACTTCTACACGGACCACACCAAGGTGATCCTGTGCAAGGCGGCGGACGGCTCCTACCTGCTCACCTTCATCAGCCGCGAGCGCGTCTCCTGCACGTACCTCCTCAGCATGCTGTCGGAGATGGGCTGCTCGGCAGAGCTGCGCCACCGCCTCCGCTACGTGGTGCAGCTGCTCCAGCACCACGCAGACGCCTGAGCCGCTGCTCGCTGCTGCTGCTACCGGGCTCACTGAACTATGGATGCCTGGGAGACGCGTTCCCCTCTGCCCCCCCACCCCCCCCCCCCCAACCCACCAACAACGTACTGATCCTCTTAAGGGACTGGGGGTTTATTTGGGGTTTTGTTGCTAAAGGCAGTGGATCGGAACCTCAACTGTGTTTTTTTTCTCCCAATATGCTCTATCTAGACTGGTGCCTGGAAAGCGGGTCAAGTTCTTGTTTTCCCTGGAGGGAGCATGTTGGGAGTTGTAGTCAGGAAGTGGATGCCTGTTTTTATTTAGTTATATATTTTTTTTATAAAGTGGCAACCCCCTAATGAGAGGTTTGTGCCTATTCAGCCTCGAAGTTTTCCAACTGGAAGTTTTCGATGCCTACACTATAAGGGACTAACGACCATTATATATGGTTCAGTTTTAGTCTGCCTGGAACCTAGTAGGCTGCCTGTTGGGCAGAGGCCAAACTAAACCATGCCCCTTCCCGAATCCCTAGCACTCATCGTGGGTCGAAAACGACTGCTCTGTCAGCCAACCCACCTACTGTAAGTAGTGTTGCCCCCCCCCCCCCCCCTTCTCTCCCGATGTCGGATCTCCATTGAAAAGCGAGATTGCATCCGAAACACTCGCAAACCCCAAAAGAGGGGCCTACCGGCTTGGGTGTCTTTCGGGCACCCGGCTATTCCAAAGGGGACCGGTGAACTGATGGGACCCCCATGGGTGAAGAGGTTCCCTGGGACCTGTGTGGAAGAGGGGGGGGGCAGCAAGAGGGCACCCCCACCCTCAGATGGTGTCTGTACGGTCTGGAACATGGTGCACACAAATCTGTGTTTCATTCCCTAGTTTTTCCCCCACTCTCCCGAGCCAGCCACTAGAAGCGTTGGCTTACGGCAGTCTTGGATCTCACTCGCACAAGCAACATTTCCAGCCTTATTATTTTTTTATGGTGATGCCAATAGGTGTGAGAGAATGTAAAGGATTCTCTTTTTGCTCTGTGGTCACGTTTTCTTTCAAATCACGTTAGTACACCGCATACAGAAGGGGCTATGGGAGTCACACAATTTTTGCACTAGATCAATTCCTTTTTATATACATCTTAATTTCGAAAAGCTAAACATTTATATTTATTTTCTTCACTCTTTTTTTTTTATTAATTTTTAAACCTAGAGATGCCAAAATAACCCTCTTTCTTTTAATTTAAATTTAATTTTAGCTTCAAGTTGGTGAACCATGTCTGTGCCACATGCGGAATGGACTGCTGAGAAAATAACACAACTGCTGGTTAGCTTTGGGGAGGGAGGGGGAGATAAGTGCCTTTTGGGGGATGTTTGTGAAGTGCAATAACAGCCCTTGTGCGAATGTCGTGCTGGATGCAAACTAGAGTCGGCCCCAGATTTCGAAGGCAGTTGCTATACGTTTTGTACTTGGAGTTGGGATGGAAATAGAGTTGCCCAATAGCGCTACAGTCTCACTACCTGGTATAAGCTTTTAGAAAAACGACTGGTATCATAAACGTAGAACCCAGTAATATCTACTATCGAGAGATGACGGCCGATGACCTATTGTACTCGTACTGTAACCCTAATTGGTTTACATTGTATCCTTAAACTGTGACCTTAAATGGAAGTATTATAAGCAGATTATCTTTTTGATTTGTTTTTTTTTTTTAAGAAAAACATTGTGAAAGCCATCTGCCAGTTTAGAGGAATCTTTATTTTTGGCACATAATGTCTTGTTTATTTATTTTTATTTATACATGTTTTTTTATTTATTGAATGTGTTGTGGATATGACACAAGACAAATGTTCAAATTTGATCACCTTTTTATGTATTGTATTGGGGGAAAATGGGATAAGAATAAAGTTTATTGAAAAATTTAAATTGGTTGTCTCTC
Source organism: Gadus chalcogrammus (assembly GCF_026213295.1). Classification (NCBI taxonomy): domain Eukaryota; kingdom Metazoa; phylum Chordata; class Actinopteri; order Gadiformes; family Gadidae; genus Gadus; species Gadus chalcogrammus. Next base: position 7,663,642 of record NC_079419.1, on the reverse strand, counting down.
TTGCGCCCTATCGCTGAAACAAAATGGCAACCTACATGTACATCAGTTACTCTCCTTCAGTTTGTCTTGGCTGCCCCTCCGACACTGCATGCTAATCTAACATCTCACATTGGCATCTTGTAACTTGTGATGGGACCTTGTTATTTCTTTGGACCATGACACATTTTCTAATTTCAAGGTAATTGGATGCCCCGAGAAATTAAGTAATTTAAAGTTTTGATTGGATATGCATATTAAGTAGCTGAGCAGAAGCAGACCAGCACCCGACTTCCATACCCCTATTGATTTTAGGTAGTCCCTCAACCTTGTTTTAGTCATCTGGTTTTCCAGTATCCATTGATGCACCAGAGTCCTGGCCCCAACCCACAATGTTTGGTCCTAAACGATCAAAGGAAAAGGTGGGCCATTTGTGGGGGTTACAGGAATGAATCGGATCAATCAATTTGTCAACTGCACATCGAGAACTTGATCCCAATGAACAAACTCGTTCATGATCCATATTAAGTCGGTGTGTGTGTACATAATCTAGTATTTACTGCATGCAAAATGGGTCATCCAACAGGCCAGCAGGACAATCATTCTCTCCTGAATGTGTGGCGGCCTGGTATTGTGATTCACCGCCTCAATAGGAGCACTACCAGTCGGTAAGCCCAGCCTGGCTGGCAGGAGCAGTTGCTACTGTATTAAATCTCACTGTGGGAGAGAGGGGAAGGCTGAGGCTGTGAGAGTGGCGGGGTGTGATGGAGAGGGAGGAAGCTGGGGTAGAGATTGACAGGGTGATGGAGAGGTGGGGTGAGAGGCAGGGGGTAATGGCGAGGGGGCGGTTCTGTCTCTGCTCTTCTCCCCGTTGCCCGGTAGAGACGAGGACGACAGCAGGGAATCAGGAGACAGCTCGAAGTCCGAGGACAGGAACCCGCTGAGTCCATAGCTTTAATTGTAAAATAAATCTCAAGAGTTTCCTTTTTAGGAGGCAATGTCCAAAGCAGGAATATAAACAAGCAATTGCGCAGGGATTTGTCATTCATTTATACAGCGGTACAAAAAAGAACAGAATGAGTCTTATGACGGTTGAAGAGTGACCAATATGGTAACCCTAGTGATTCCTTTAACAGTGTACCTCACTCTGCTGAACATCATCATAGGGAACATCTTGTAGCAATTCAGCCCACAAAATGTGACCGCAAAGGTTTAAAAAACGGACAAATGTGGGATTCACATTAACACTGCGTTGCCTGTCTGCACGACGCTGAAATTAGATACTTGAGTTCCCTCTTAGCTGATAGAGATCAGTCTGAAACCCATTAATACCCCAGCCTAGGAAGCCACTCAGCCAGCACACTTCCTCCTCTCACTCCCTCCCTCCTTTCCCTCCTCTCTCTCCCCCCTCTCCCTCCCCCCTCTCCCTCCCTCCCTCCCTCCCTCCTCTCCCTCCCTGGGGCGACTCCATGGTGGCCATGACCACCATGGTTAAATGATTCCCCCCCGCCCCAACTGACTCATCGTTATAACTCTCAAATATAATCCTGCCGTCATGATAATGTATACAGGATGGACGGTCAGAGAGGGTCAACAGTGAGGGGGTGGTGTGGGGGGGGGGGTTATTCGTTATTGTGTTATGCTGTAAACTATTCAATGATTCTATATTATAGCGTTTTCAGCAAATAGGCCTATTGGTTTTAATTCTAATCTCAAGGGATCTCCAATTTAATTAGTTTGTTTGCAGGCCCTGACATGACAAGGAACGGAAAGGGATATATATATATATATATATATATATATATATATATACATATATATATATATATTCAAATACATAAGCCTATTGAACGTGGGAACATGTGTTACTGTATGTTCTATCCATGTTCTTTCAATTAGTTTAATACCTTAGGACTACTATGTTGTATGGCGCAACATATTCTACTTTTACCGGATCGTCATATTACAAATGTGTTAAACTGTTCAGTGATCTTGATCCTTCGTTAAATCGCTAATGTGTCAAATTTATGCTTTCGCACACTTCCTCTTCAAAATCGATATGAAAGTATTTTTCATTATGCTTAATCACATTCACACAGGTGACCTCTCCAGCTGCATCCGCCCTCCCTGTGTGTGTGAGTGTGCACACACAATACACACACACACACACACACATAAACACACTCACACAAGGACCGTTTATTTGTGCTGGTTTATTTCCGCCGTGATTTAATACATGGTAATACGATATCTATTTTGGGATTATGCCTCGTGAACCAAGCCACAGTGTTAAACTCTCATCAACCCGTAACACTGCTGTGCATAGATTTGAATGATGTTCCTTGTTCTGTGTTTATTTTTAATTAATGATACTTCAGAACCAGATCACGAGCGGTGTGTGTGTTTCATGTGTTAATTGCTGCTTTCGCTCTTCATCTGTCTCTCTCTCTCTCTCTCTCTCTCTCTCTCTCTCTCTCTCTCTTCCCTCCCTCTCCCCCTCTCTCTCTCCGCT